>NC_046659.1:49398245-49411467 GCF_010883055.1 Belonocnema kinseyi | reverse complement strand
GAGACGTTTGTATCTGCTTCGGAGAGTATCCTTTATAGACGTCACATCCTGAATGCGGCTCTGTGGCACGCCCAGGTATGTATATGTCTCTCCAGCGCAAAGGTGTCGTATGGCGCTTCTATTAACGAGCTCAGGATCTTCAGGGATGCCATTAAGTTTTCCTCACTTCAAATAAACCTTGGCGCATTTGTCTAACCCAAATTCCATATATATATATATATATATATATATATAGGCAATTCCATGTCAATCCGGCCACCTAAATATCTCGTAAACGGGTTGTTTTTTTCCACAAAATTTGACACAGATTATCTTTAAAATTTGTACTTTCATCTTAAAGTTTTTGAGAATTACTTTTTTTCAAAATGGCGGACCAAAATATCTAAAAAAATGTGGTTTTTTACATGCTCTACAGGTTTACCAATTTTAAGGTGAAAAAAAAAACAATGAGCAACCCGAGATTATTATTCAATTTGATATTTTTGGTGTTGTTGGTATTAAATAAATTACTAAAATGCTAAATTTGAAAATGGCGGATTCAAAATAGCGTCTCAAAAATAAATTTTTTCATTGGTATGTATTGTTCGTTTTAATACCGTAATATCGTTCTAATGTTCGTTTTAAAAACCTATTTTCAAGAATCCTTCTTATTATTATTTTAAAAATATAAATAGCGAGTCGAATACGGCGGATAAAAAAATGTTTTATAATAAATGGCCAACCGCAACTTAATCTTTAAAACTATTCTGTGACCATACGGGTTTTCAGCCACCAATTATATAAACCAGATATAGTTTTGAGGGTTTGAGCCATCGCTGATTTCGAATTTTTCATTATTTTTCCAAAAATAATTTGTTCAAACAAATTGTTTAAACAAGCTCATTTTCTTAAACCAATCGCATGTTTGGATTAAGCGTACTCGAAAACCCCTAAAATAATTAATATGATATTTGTATTTTCTTTGCCTTTCTTATGAGCATAAACAGTTTTATTAAATTTACAAAATTAATTATTTATTAATTTGTTTATTAAAAACTGTAATTGAAGATATAAAAAAACTAGAGTGTCACGAATAAAACTCAAAAAGGAATTTGTTAATTAGTTGATTAGTTGATAAACGAATTACTTACGGCGAATTGAATGTGAAAAAACATGGTTTTTTCAATTTAAAAAAAGTCAGGTTTTATTTATTTACTGGAAAATTTACAGCCCAAGAGAAAAACTGTAAATGGAGACACAGGTTCATTTTTCAAAATCTATCTAACTATATTTTTGGTTTTTTCAAATTTCGAATTTCACTCGTTCTCGAGCGCCTGTTGCCTTCTTGTCCAGAACTCCTCAATTGGGTATTTTCATTCCAATTTAATGTAACTTTGTACTTAGCGGCTTTTCATATTTATGATTATGAATCTAAAGTTAAAATTCCAAAATTCAATATGGCAGTACTAATATCGCGGATAAAATGAGAAAACGTTTAGGTGTCATAAAATTGTGTACATTAGGGATTGAGTGACCAAATCTGATTTTCGGAATGTAGGACAATCGGAATTTAAAAAGGAGGACAAAGTAGAACTAAAATTTAGTCTTACTTTCTTCTTCAACTTTTTATTTATAGAAAATGACTCAATTTTAATCATTTAATATTTTTTCTACTATATGTAGTACTAAAAAACCCTATACTTCCAGAAACACATATAAAGTCAAAAACCCCGCGTAGAACAAAAGTCGCATGCTTTAAAATGAGGATATGTCCGGGAAAACCGGACGGATGGTCACGCTAATTGGGATTTTCCAAGTTTAAGTTTATGAATATAAAGTAAAAAAAGAACAAAAACCAAGATTTTAGTATGACGGTTGAATTTTTTTTAAATGACATGAAACGTCGAATTTGAAGGATTATGGGGTTTTCGATTAAGAATCCGAAGTCAAAACTGTAAAAACTATACAAGTGGTTGGCCCAATATGGCTGTTAAAAATTATAATATTTTTTAAAATAAAACTTAAATTCATGCAGTTATTCATTGTCATACAAATAATATTTTTGATCATTTATCCCTCAGACACGAAAATGCCCTATCTGTAGAGAATTATCCATGTAAAGCATATAATATATCCGTGGCAATTGATACCATAACATCCATGATTATGTAAATTCTTTAGATAATGAAATAAGAGTTAGAAAAATTCATAATAAAAAATTGTATTTATTCATAAAAAATCAAGTGACTATAAAATCACCAAGGATCTAAGATCCAAATATTCAAGCATATGAAAATAATCAATATTATCAAAACAGACAAGAAATTGATGAAACCGATAAAAGTACTGTACGAGTTAAATCGATATTTCAATGTTTTATATAAGTTTATTGACAAAAAGATAGTGAAAACGATTATGTTGCCTCTTTAGATCACGATTTTCGTGCCGAAATTGTTTCAAAGCACAACTGACCATTGAGTATATCAGGCAGCCGAATTGATCGAAGAGCAAGTTTCACGGAGGTGGAAATGAACAATTGTTGGATACTCTCCTTTTGCAACTGTTCCTTCCTGGTCATTTCGTTATGTCCGAATTGTCAAGGATATCCGGAATATCCAAACGTGCCTTTTTGTTCCCCTGGAAGAACGTTACTGGAAAAACAACGACTTCGCAAGCGTTATTTGGAGACTCAAAAAGCTTTCCCAGCTTTCGTGTCTCTCAACGACGATGGAAGAGTAGTCCTTCAATCTGCTGGATATCAAGATGCTCCATCAACAATTATTCAAAGAGATGCTGATGAGGAGCTTGACACTGGATTTCGACAACCCCAGGATTCCGTAGCCTCTGAGAATGAACGATCATTTCCATCCAAACAAGTATGAATAAAGAACTAATTTCGTAAAATTTTGATCGATATTCACTGTTATATAAGTAATTTAAAAAGTATAAGTTTTTGAAAATAATTGTATTTAATCAAATGGATTAAAAAATCTAAAAAGGGACACATAAAAATAGTTTACTTCTCATACATTTTTTTCTGCTAGCTTAAATTCAAATAAATTGTAAGAGATATTTTATTTTCCATACATAAAAACACTAAGCATTTCCAAGATTCGACACTTTGAACTTTTGCACTATTAATAAATGTTGTTTTCTGCAATATAAAAGCTGACTTTAACCAAATATCTACATTTCATAATGTTCTTTAGAAACCTTTATTTATTTAGTTCAATTCAAAAGTGCTATATCATTAATGCTATCACAGAAAAAACAGAAGATAAGCTTTACATCGATTTCCGACGAAGGATTCTCTGCAACAAAAATTAACTTCACAGGATAAACTTTACAAAAATATTGGATAAACTTTCTTTTGTTTTTCCATGATAAACACATGTTCCTTGAAAGACGCAATATTACTATAAATATTAATAAAAGTCTTATGATTTGGTATATATTATTTAAATTTGAATTAAGCCCTCACTTTAATTGCAAAATTTCCGATTACATTAGCTCTTCAAAAATGAAATTAAAAATTAAAAAATTTTCTAACTATACTATAAAATACATTTTCATAACTCACTCATATTGATTGCATACAAATCAGGTAACAAACTCAATGTTTTTCATTGCATTCGCATTAAAAGTATCATTGCTGGAGATGAAATATACACTGTATTCACGTATTCTTAGTAAGAATCTTAAGAAATACTTTCACAAGACTTTTAAAATACAATATATGAATCAACATTTGCCATAACTCTGTATAAGTATCACGCAGCAAAAAAAGTACCTAATTTAAGTCGAAAATTCTGCTTATTTTAAGGTGTCACAAAAAGAAGCATAGGCAATCTGAAATTAAGAATCACATATGAACATTAAATGAAGGGAATTAGGTTGCTGAAATTCAGGTCGGGACTATCTGAAATTCAGGGAGGCATGACCTGAAATTCAGGTATGCTCGCTCTTCAATTAAGAAAATATGTACACTGAAAGCTAATGTAACCTTAAGTTAATACTCTATCCTAACTGAAATTAAGGGTAATATTTTAACTAAAACCCAGAAATATCTCACGCCTTATCGACACTCCTCAACTGTTGTTATATAGTTATTCGTTTTGAAAAATATACAAGTAGCGTTATGACTTGCAAGAAAATACAGGAATAGTGGGGGAAATGAAAAGAAACGGTATAAAAGGGGCAGGTGCCGTACAAAATCTACGGAAAATTGCGTTTCGTAATGTATTGAAAGGACGCTCACGTTGCGAAGTAAAAAGTTTCGTAATAATTAAACATTTTTTATGGGTTTAATAATTCTAATATTGGCCTACAACTGGAACTGATTTTGCTGCAGCACTTTTATAAATCCGTGAAACTAAAACTACACGAATCATGGAAACATAGTATCATAGCCAACACTGACCATGACGCGACATGGAATATTGGAATAGAACGCGACTAGAATAAATGTCCACGAGCTGCGCGAATAAAAGTGCTTTGACTTGAGTTCGACTTGAATTGCCCCCAATCAAGACATGCTGAAGTCGAAAAGGTCGACTTGATCATGTCTCAGTTTTGAGCCGGATCCAGACTTCATTTTATGTCTTGGAGACAAGTTTTTATGCCTTCAACTACATTACGAAATTTTTAATTCATTTGTTTCCGATGCAATCCAAAATATATTCATTGATTAAAAATGTATAGGATATCTAAATGCCTTTTTCATGGGCACCCGCTAATATATTGATTTTTCACATCTGTTAACTTTCGATGGCGCCTATACGTACCTGGAGGGAGTATCCAGATTAACTTATTTATGTAAAAAGTATGACTCCATTCTCGTTTACAAATATGAAAGGGTGTAATTCATTTAATTCATTAAAAAATCTCGACTAATTATCGGCTGTATTTAATTATTTTAGTAACTGTAAAGTTTAAATTTAATTTTTATATTAAAATGACTACTTATTAGTCGAAATTTTCTCTAAAACAATTTATTAGCTTATATTTCAAAAGTTCGGATCAAATGATATATTTCATTATTTTCGAAATTGTAAAATATTACTATATTTTGCTATACTTTACTCTAATAATTGTTATTTTATTATCATTTTAGCATTTTTTGTAATTTTTAATGCTGTTATTATGAATTGCTTATTTAAATGAAGACTCAAATCTTCGCGGCAAAAATACTTGAAAGCTTGCAGTCTATAGCGTGACCAGTTTTCATTCTTGAAAAATAATAAGAAACATGAAAAAAAATTAACAATTGGTTGAACTTTTAGACGCAAAATAATCTGCCGGCTGTAAGGGTACATTCTGATCACTTTCAAGATGCAGCGCGTCTAGAGTGCGCGACTTTTGGTTCTTGCGCATCGCGCTCGATAATGTATTTACTTCACGCTACATGCTCGGTCTTTGTACTTTCCCACATTTGTGCACAAACGTTTTAGAATTAAAGGTCAAAGCATCGACAAAACTGTAATTTGGTGATTGCAAATTATTTTTTGTTAAAGCTCCTTCGGCTATAACAAACACATTCTCATCACGTATCTCGTGCTTCGCCCTCGACTTTTTCCAAAATGCGAACTTTTCTACATTATTTTCAACATTATTATATCAAATATATACTACATTAATTTTTCTACTTCGGCCCAAGATCGCTTATTCAGTTATTGCAAAATAAAGTACAAATTTGATTTATAATAAATAATTTACTATTTTTATTCCTTATTTCTAAATTTTATTCTCAGCTACGCTGAAAAATGTATCGTTTTAATCAATTTATATTATTACAATTCATTATATGCATGAGGATTGAAACAGACATATTTTCACTGTCTTTTTTTTATAATTTAAAGAGTTTGCCTTCTATAAATAAACTATTTTGTTAATAAAAAATTTAATTTTTTACTTCTAATGCTTCTTTTAAGATTAAAACGAAGTTTAAAATAAAAACAACGCGTTCCATACAAAATGATTAATAACGAATTTGGACCTCTTTTGAGGGTGACTTGTAACTTGCATAGTTAGACCACGAAACAGAATGTTTTATTTCTCACTATTTTTTTATTTGATCAAAATTTAAATTTTCGATTTTTCAAAAAAATGCAAAAAGTTGCTATGACAGTCTTGGGAGGGCAGGGAGGAGGGGGAGTTTTACACGCATCTAATACGTTCATGTTATACCCTTTAGAAACAGTTTTTCCTTTTCTCCGATGACCTTTTTTTTAGGAGTCGCCCCCGGCACACTTTAAATTCAGTTACTTCCTTAATTCAAGTCAAATCTGAAATGAAGACGAATATACTGTTCAGGTATTCAGCCGATGTCGATGTTTATAAGAATTTGAGATCAAATCATAATAGGTCATCTAAGTGCCTGTGGTGTCTGATATAGACACGTAGAAAAATTCTTATTTATTCTTGAGCATACCTGACGCGATTGAGATAATTTAGCATGAACTAGTATCTTACATATTTATGGGCGAAAGGCGACCACGAGCTAGGTACGATATTTTTCATAACAAGCGCATCAGAAATTGGGCTTTCGCTGCCTTTTGATTTATAGCGATATAAAAAACGACACTGTCAGAATTAAAAAGGGGGGTCTGGAGAGACCGGATTTTCGAATTATTTCAACAAGACACTCGGTTTCGTCAGAATGATAACGCTGGACCTGAATGATATGTGACAATAATGGAAACTACGAGGTTATGTGCATCACTGCTTTAGTACAGTTAGTATGCTCGGAATATTCGCTTTTTGAGACATGCATAGCGTCCAGGAAGTGATCCGTTTTCTGTTTTATTTCTAACCTGCTGACGGCCGGTGCCCTTCTCAGCATATAACACAATTCAACTTTGACTCTTCCGGTTCTAATTCTGTCCCTATCATCACCCCATCCCATTGACTGTAGTTGGGTCTGACTGACGTTTTAACTAGACAAGAATTAAAAATTTATACCGAGCATCGTTTAGCTTCGTGATATTTTTCAAGGGGTATTGGAGAATCAAGTCAGCAAACACCTATATCAACGCGCCAACGACGAATGGCGTATTCTAATCCCCTGAGAAAAAAGATACTTCTCTTTTAGATACTGTCTGCCAGAACATCTCGGTGATAAGGGACTGATGAAGGTAATCGAGCATCATTAATGAGCCCAGCTGCAGTATCTGGACAAACCGCTTAAATTTTGTGGGGATATTCTGATCCTGTTATTGAAATTCAAAATCCTGCTTTCTCTGAGGATGCTGGAACTGTTGGCAACTGGTTTCATCGAGGATGTGTAAAATGATCCATTTTCCGATATTTTAATATAACGAAGCCAGTTAAAGCGGACTACCATGCAGGGCAGTAAAATCACCTTGAAGGTTACATCTGAGGTCACCAGATGGTCACCCAGCATGAGCCCAAATATATTCACGCAGGTAATTTACCGGTTATCCGGGCGAGATAACAGCCTAAGAAGATCAACAGAGTGATTTGACTTTCAGGTGAGTATTACTGGTCATTTTGATCTAAGGGTCACAGACCAATTGCGAACGTGAAATATCCCGCTCTTGCAGAATCCAAGGTCAAAAGCGCGTTTTCATTTCATAAGCAAAATTTGACCTCGACATTATTTTCACCCTGACCTGATTGAATCAATCAGACCCCGGAAACAAATTTAGCATCCCTAGAAGTGTTTAAGAATTGTGGATTTCTCGGTTTAAACGATTTTTCTTAATTTAATCTTGGATTGACGTTGATCCTTGTTTGGGTAATTTTTGAGACAAAAAAATGGCCGAGAAGCTGCCAGTCAAATTTTTTGTTAGTTCTTTGCATTCAAACAATCATTCCCAATGGTTTTCAAGAGTACTAAAATGACGTGTTTTCACTCGAATTTTTGACCAGTTTAATGATAAATTGTTTCAAAATGCATTAACAGCTGCTAGACAGTCAACGAGTTTCGAACTGTTGACTATGAAAACAAAAGAATATGAAATTTCGGTGAGTACTAAAATGACGTCCATAGAATTGTCGCGAGATCCCGGACTAATTCGAACGCATAGATGGGGAAACTTGGGTGACACTACCGCGCAAAGAGATATGGAGGGCGCAATCACTATGCTCAGGGATATGATTCTTAGACGTGACTCTGTGGCGTGTGGTACTGCGGCTTTAGGAAGAATGACGAGCGAGGCTTGGTGGAATGATGAAATCAAAGTAGCCGTTAACGAAAAGAAGCGACGATATCTAAGAAAGTTGAATACTACAGGCTTTAGCAATGATGAGAGAATTAAACTAGAAAATGAACTTAGTAATGCACAAGAGCGCCAATATAAGATCGGCTGATTTAGTCCTTCCTAGAACTGCTAAACAATGCAGTTTGTCAGCATACAGGCCGTGGCGGCAATGCGTCGCCACCATTTTCTATAGACTGTTTATGTTTCCACAGACAGAATTAGTTGTAAGGCCAGTGAGATGCAACCCCTGAAACTGTTCTTACATTGGAGTTCTCGTATAAAAACAGGTAAAAAATACTGTGCATGGAGATAAACGTATTATATTTTGATATGCTAGGTGTAAAAATGTTTTCATGATGAACGAAAACACATTTAGATGTTAAAATCGTCCTATATTTTCGATATTACAATTATGAAGTATTACAATTTTGTAACAATTTTAAAGAATCAAAATTAGCTATCCTTAATTAAAATCGGATAACGACTTTTATCTGTCTACACCGCGGAACAATATACTTAAGTTTGAGGTTATATATTGACTGAAACATATTTAACATAATGTTTGTGAGGTTAAAATAAAATTTGAGTTTAAGTATCCGAAAATAGATAGATTTAAAGTGATGATTAAAGATTACTCGTTCTCAGCTTACTTACACTATTTCTATTCTTTATTTTGAAAATTTTGAATTACGAATATTGAACTTAACATCTACTCACAAATAAATAATTAATTAATTCCTTAAATTATAAAAAATAAGTAAACTTCTTAATTATGTACAGCTGTTATTTGACATGATCATCATGTAATATTTTGGATATTTCATTTGCATAGTTTGGATTTTACAGAGTACCATCTCACTTTTTAATATTTTCAGATACTAACTTTGAACATCTAGATTGCTGTTTTACAGTAAAACATAAAATATGTTAAACCTGAACATCTAGATGTTACGTTTAAACATGCATGCAATCAAAGTGGAAGAAGAGAAGAAAATGTAAAACGTTTTCGAAGGAAATAAAAAATTATTTCATTGACAAGTGCTCAAGGAGAACGAAAAAATAAGTAGTAGTACAGAAGTTAGTTGGCATTACAAGTAACAAGGATGAAATTAAATGAGATATAAATGGGATACTAGATGCTTTGAGAGATGATTTCAATGAATTATTGGGAGATGAAGCTATAGGAAGCACAACTGCGACATAGAATATGATACGTCAGATAGCTCGGTTGAAAGAATTAGTGTATCTGAGATTGGGAATATAATTAAGAACTTAAAGAATGGTAAGGCTGCTGGTGTTTGATTAGATGGATGGAAGTAAGCTTTGGGAAGTACTGATAGAGTACGAAGTCAATGGATGGCTCCCAAAACAATAGAAACAATATATAAGCAGGTAGCCATTCGAGTTTAAGAGTAAATGGCAACTGAGTGACTGGTTCGATATCAGGTTAGCATTTGCAGATGCTAAGGTTGTTATGGCATATCAATCGAAGGCTTGTAGTGAATGTTGAGCAGACTTAATACTGGTATAAAGAACATGGGTCTTGAAATTCACTTTAATAAAACAAAAATTATAATGTTTGAAGGAAAAGGTGAGAAAATACTATGTAAGATTGTCTTAGACGATGAGAGGATATAATAAGTTGATAAGTCCGTCTACCTTGGTAGTTTATTTACTAATGACTAATGATAATGTCGTACAGTAGCAAGGCCTGGGTCTACCAATACAAGGACAAAAGTACAATTTACGCGGTTGGCATGCAATACCTGCGCAATATTTGCGGTAAAACGTTAATAGTCAAAGTCAGTAATGAGAAAATCCTAAAAGAATGTAGTGTAGAGGAAACCCTGTTTGATAACATTTAAAACAATTTGTTGAGATGGTTTGGGCATGTTGAGAAAATGAAAGATGAACGTCTGAGGAAAGAATTATTTGGAGGAAAAGTAAATTGTATCGTACCCAGATGCAGACAGAGGAAATAATGGTTGGAATGTGTAAATGAGGAAACAAATAGATATAGAGGAGGCTAAAGAGGTACGCCAGGACAGAAAAGTGTGAGGACAAATAGTTTATAAGAAATAAATTATGAAGAGTATCAGTGGAGTGAGTAAAGCTTGGAAAAAAAGACCTTAGATATTAATGTGCTTCATTGGTGAGCTTTACATAATGACTGTGTGAAGCTCTTCACCTGGGGTGCTTGTTAAAGAGATTAAGCAACGACCTAAGTCAGAGCAGTGTTGCGGAACGAGAGTGTTATTTAAATAAACAACACGCGGGTTCTAGATTAATTTAAAAATCTATACCCCATCTGCCCCCCCCCCTTCCGTACACCGCCTAGTACCTTGATCCCCGGCTAGAACCTAGCGATAGTTTAGCTTACTATTATAATAATAATATTACACTGTACCATAATATTTTATTACAGACTGTTCAAGTCCCCCTTGAAGAGAGTAAGCAAAACACGGATGAAACTTTTTCACCTCAATTAATGGAACAAACTGTAAATAAAGCTGTGGGAGATGCCACCAAATTGTACAACTCACTCGCAAGCATTCTCCAAAATTTACGTGAGGAAGTTTCTATGGGACCACGGATTGCATCTACTTTAGGAAACAATCAAGAACAATATTTGCAGAGAAGGTGGCAGGCATTACAAGCAATTGCAAGTGACCCTAATGTCATTTCTGATGCTCTTCAAGCCTCGTTACCAACTCAAGAAATTGGTTCTTCATTACGTAACTTTATAAAATCATCATTGAGCATAATGCAACAATTGCAAAAATATTTAAGTCAAAGCAATGCGTCGGAAGGTAGGATTAATCGTCCTGAAAATTCATGAGGCTATGGGCCCAATGTGAACCCATAATTTTTCGTTACAAGTATTTTTCGGTTCTGCATCCAAAAAACCTTCCACCACTTTTTCAGTTATCCGTACGGTAATTAATAAAGCCCCATATATCTACAGCTTCAACGCTCAGCCCCTGTGCTCACCACCCATATCACGAATTTCTTTTTCATTCAAACTTAAATCATGATAACTCTGATCAAATAAACTAAATTAAAATTAATTTTGAGCTGAATTAAGCTGAGTTTAGTACACGAATTTTATGATTAATTCAAGTAAATGCACTTAAATTTTAATTTTTGTCAGATAAAATGAATCCACTTAAATTCAAAAAACTTCTAGTAAATTTCACAGAACGTATTCATTTTAAAAGCCAATTTATGCAAATTTAAGTTGAGTTGGCCAGTTTAAAATTAATCAAAGTAATCTTGAGGAAGGAATAGTGGAAATACGTGAATGAAAAGTTAAAGCAAAACGGTATAATAAGAGTCATAAAGGCACAAGATCTTACATAAAAACATTTATGCATGTAAAATAAGCAAAATTGTTAATGTGGTTGAGGTACAGTGTATCCATTTTTCTCATGACTTATTAGTCAGTTCGTGCGTTTCTTTGTAAACCATCACATATGGTGGCTGTATGGTGTGAAGCTCTACACCTAGGGTGATTGCTGGAGCGATTAATTAGCGGCCAGCGTCCTAGCGGTTTTAAATTCCTTGATCCCAGGTAGTACAACGAGGCTCGAACCGAACGCGTTACGCTTACACTGAAAGGGAGTTAGCTTAATGGTATAAAAATAAAATAAATTTGTTTACAATTCAATTTAACCATATTTGAAGTGAATTCAATAGAATTTTTGAGAAAATATGAATTTTACTGAATTTAAGGTGAATTTTGGTCTTTTAAGAACATAGGAAGCAGCAATTTCATTATTTGTTGGCGACGACTGATGCTAAAAATACTAATTTGAATTAATCTTCCACAAGAGAATTTAAAGTTATTTGTAGCACATCTTATTTAACATGAATTAAATTAAATTTAAAGTCAATTGAAAGGACAAAAAAATGAACCACTCAAATTTTTATTTTTATACAATAGAATTCTTTAATCTTTCAAAGTAGCATGCGCTTCCTCAGAACCAAGTTTCACTTAAAAGAGAAGGCTAAATTTTGTACCCTAGTTAATATATTTTGAGGACGCCTCCTGAGTACTTTTATCGAATAGTTTTGAAGTTATGACGTCTTAAAGAGAGATTTCAGTACAAAGGACGTGATTTCTTTTTCTTTTTGAATAATATATTTCCCCCTATCCATCCTACATGAAAATTATATCAAAGTGAATTAAAGAAAATTAAATTATTTACAAAACTAAAAAAAAAAAATTGTCTCTAGCTCTTACAGAACACAAGTTAAAGTCGTTTATAGCAGGCGGCTTTGCAGGACATTATTATAGAATCGAATTTTTTATGAATTGAATTTCAATGAATTGTTTCATTAAAACAAACTGAAGTTACAATAATTCGATTCTTCTATTTGTAAAAAGAACTCAGCAAATAGTAGCCTGATATGAGAGACTATAAGTGATGTTCTGTGAGGGCTAAAATCGATTTTTTTAGTTTTAAAATAGGGCTAGCACTTCGTAGCGGGTATTCCTATATTTACTCGGATACTCGGGGACCCGGGTACCCGAGATAACGGGAATTACTTGGCTACCCGGGTAATAACCGAAATCTCGCGTACCCGGGTACCCGGATAATCGAATAATACCTGGATAACCGGCTAATCGACGCATATTCCTGGATTTTAAAGATTTCTCATGCAACATCAAGTTTCAATTGTAAAGAAACCAAAAAATTAGCGCGCATTAGTTTCATAACCCTTATTTGAGAACTAAACGAAATAAACAAAATCTCAGAAGGCCCGGAGCAAGTAATGGCCTAGTGATGCCGTTGAGTTTCGGTATGAAAATATTTCGCCTCAAATATGACACTTTATGACAAAATATTCCCATAAACAATTTAGCTGGTGAGGCGACATGCTGACGAATTGTATGATGGGCTATCGGACATTTGCGGTCATGTTACAGTCTGTCAAGTTAAAGCGTGGGTGGCTTTACTCGCAGTCGGTAAGGTGTATCGACATGATTTTGGTGTCAAAATATTAAGAAGAGCTCCCTC
>NC_046659.1:49393952-49398145 GCF_010883055.1 Belonocnema kinseyi | reverse complement strand
GAGGGAGCTCTTCTTAATATTTTGACACCAAAATCATGTCGATACACCTTACCGACTGCGAGTAAAGCCACCCACGCTTTAACTTGACAGACTGTATCTCTTGTTTCACTGTTTTCCTGATACCAGAAACTGACCCGGGTACCCGGGTATTACCCGACTACCTGGGTATCCTGGTATCTGATAAGGTTATTAACCGGGTATCCGGGTGATCGATACATGCCCGCGTCCCCGGCTTACCAGGTATTGGCAAAGTCAGACCCCTATTTTTAAGATAATTGAATCTGCTTTAATTTATTTCTATACCATTTTCATGCAGGATGCATAGGGGACAAGATACTATTCGAAAAGGAAAAGATTAAAATTTTTTTACTGAAAAATCACTTTAAGACGGCATAACTTCAGAACTATTTATGCTAGAACATTTCTTTTTTTTTAATTGTTCGGAAATTTAATAACTTTTTTTTTTCTGTTTAGAAGTTTTCTGTAAAATGAAACAAAGCAGTAAAATGAGAAAAAAACTCATGTCTTTTAAACATTTTTTGAAATATAGAAGGGTGGGAAAGTCAATCAATATTAATCACGTAGAAACTTTTTTAGACGCAAAATAAAAAAATTTTATCAGAGAAAACTTTGAATATTACTTGTTCCTATCGAAAAAAAAACACATTAAATGATAAAAAAATATATCAAGTTATTTTAAAAGAGGACACAACGATTTTGTTCATATTCGTTGAAAATACTTAGGAGGCATCCCTAAAACATAATTTCTAGGGTACAAATTGCTCTTTCAAGTGAAACTTCTTTCTGAGGAGGCGTGAGGGGAGACGATGTAAGAGTGGCCACTAAAAAAATTTAAGTTTTTAGATAAGTTAAAGAAGATAATTGAGGACAAATACTTCCTCTCGTATAACTGTAAAGTCTCACTGATGACATCCAACTCCAATTGATTTATTACGGTGAAATACCGAACATTATTTTAACTATTGGAAAAAATTATTTGACCTTAATTTGAAGGGCTGCAATGCAGAACTAGATAACCATAATTTTTTAAAGTACTTTTTGCATCAAAATTCTTCAAAAAACAAATATATATTGTGTTAAAAGGATTTTTTCAAAAGATCATTTTAAATATAGTGATAAAAAGATTGATAATTCAAAAACATATACCTGTTAGTCTCTCGTCTTATTTTTTTAAATTTCTTAATCTCTTACCTTTTTTAAAAAGCTTTATCAGACTAACTTCCCCTTCCTAAAAGTTTTTAAATACAATAAAATAATAAAATACTTATTTTTTCAAAGAAAAAGTCCTGAAATATAACTTTCTGCAACTTTTTTCAGTACCAAAGTACCAATCAAAGTCCAACCTGAAATTTTAAATCTTCATTTTCTGTAAAAACTAATTTTTTACAAGGTTTGTTTAAGTTAACTTTTTGACTTGTTCTCAGAAATGTTAATTCGTAAAATTATTATCGTTTATTTATTATTATACCGTCACACAAATCTTTATTTTCCCGGAACAGAATAATTTTTTTTTAAGAAAACTTTTTTATTCTTATTGAGCCTCCCAATATCTTGGTAACAAGTTTTTATTATTTCTATATTCTCATTTATGACAGTGTAATGTAATCGATCAGATTGTTGATCTCTGGTTTTTAACGGATTTTTATGTTTCGACACTCACAGACTCGAAAAATCATAAAATTTGGTCGATATCTGTCTGTGAGTCTGTCTACCTGTCTGTATGTATGGTTATCTGAATGTTGTGGCCACGCTAACTTTTCAATTTATATTGGGGTAGCAGAATTTCAAATTATTCTGATTAAATTTTCCATTTCGATAAAAATTAGAAAAGTTATATACTTTTGAAAATTTCTGATAGATTAGAAAATTTCATTTAAATGAAGCACTAGATATCAAATATATCTTTAGAGAGGTATTAGTATATCTTTTAACAATTCGAGATCGTTTTTATCGTAGGGTAGTACAAAATCTTTCGCGTAACTAACTTTCTTGCACTAGTGCGAGGTACAGAGAGCCGACGAGCGTAGTCTGAAGTTACGCACCGAGCGTAGCCTCGGCTCCCTCGTTACGGAGAACCGTCGCATGGGGGGAAGTGGTGGGACAGCCGCGCGAACATTTGAATGTCTGTGGCTGTGATGAGCAGACAGCACATAGTAGAATGAAAAAAAAAAATACAGCGACAAATGATACGTCGTCATAAATACAAATGCAGGATGGCCTCTGGACCTCGAAATCGGGAAATGAATGTGAATTTATTTTTCGATCAGGAATTTTACCAATTTTTTCAGACCCAAAAATATAAATCCACGTTATCATTTTCAATGCTCTAAATTGAAGAATCAATCAATGAATTTAAAAAATTTAAAAATTATACTATTTTAGGAAATTTCAAGCTGGAAACATTAAAAATTGAATAATTACATTTTTTATGAACTGAACACTTCTAAAATTAAAACTTAAATCATTTATATTTCAAATACTTTAGAAATCTTTAAAGCACTTAAAAATTTTATTTCAAAATCTTGAAAAAACTGAATGTTGTTTTACGTTTTTCAAATTTCAAATTGTTTGTAAAACTTTTAAAGAACTTTTTCATAATTATTTTAAACTGAAACAATATTTGAAATTTAATGAAAGCCTTTAATTACGAATACATTATTTTTAAGTTATTTTAAAATTCAAAATATTTTATCACAGCCACAGACATTCAAATGTTCGCGCGGCTCTCCCACCACTTCTCCCCATGCGACGGTTCTCCGCCATGAGGGAGCCGAGGCTACGCTCCGTGCGCAACTTCAGACTACCCTCGTTCGCTCTCGATAAACGACCTAGCCTAATCACTAGCTAACCACCGCCACCGAAAAGAACACCATGTTCTATGGATATATAAGGGGCATTCAACACAATCTTTGCCACCAACAATTTTGTCCACGTTAAATATTTTTTTCCTGGTGGATAAAACGAGGGCCTTTACCTCAACTTTCGAATAAAGTTAACTAAAATCTACTTTAGGTATTCATCTACCAATATAAACCAAATATTTATAAACAAATCGTTTTTTTCAATTTGGACCTGTTTATTTATTTTTTTTATTGCAAAGAGTAGACTGAACGTTTTTCTTGATCTCGTAAAAATTTGGGAGTGGTTAGTCAAATACTTACGAATCAATGAATTTTGGAATATGACTCGCGCGCGAAGTGTACTGTAGTGCGACTCGCTCGAACTGGGGACTGCCTACACGATAAGTAAAACACAACGATCTACTTGCAAAATGGAATCTTTTTATGTTTTTCATTTATTATATTCAAAATTTATTGCTATTTAAAAATGCATTGCTTCGAAAATATTTGACTACCCACTCCCAAATTTTTAACAGATCAAGAAAAACGTTTCATCCACTCTTTAAAATAAAAAAATAAATAAAATAAGCAGGTCCAAATTTTAAAAAATCTTTTTGCTTATAAATATTTGATATATATTATTCAATAAATTATTAAAGTGGATTTTAGTATACTTTATTCAAAAGTTGAGAAAAAGGCCCACATTTTATCTTCTGTATGAATTTTCATAACTTTGTTTAATATTGCAGTATAAGCAATTGAAAAAAGGTCATTTTTTACGAACATATAATTTTTTTCATTTCTCGAAAACTTTTCGTGTCACATCAAAATAAAAAAATACGTATCGAATATTTTCGAGTGTTAAACAAGAAAAAAAATTTAGTGACAAATATTGTGTGGAATCCCCCATATATGTGTTTCTTCCCACACATCTTTCTAATATTAGGAAAATGGTAAAAATTTGTAGTATTTTGCACAATATTGATCATTTATATTATTGTTACTCAAATATTTACCTATCACAATATGCGACTTACTAGGCAGTCTGATAAGTACCTGAAAATTCTAAGAGATGGCATTAGTATTCACTAATGTGAACCATTCTCGTCGAGCTTGATCCTTCAAATGAGCCTGTCAAAACTTCAGCCATTTATGTTTACGCATTTACAAGTTACAGCACTGAGAAGCGACGATAAGTACGAGGGTAGTTCAATAAGTCCTTAGAATGAACAACAGATGTCGCGCGAATCGCTCCAAATCATCTGTTTTCAGTCAGCACCACTCCCGACTAGATATATGGTGCAGTCACAGTCCACATCTTCTGAGTTTACG
>NC_046659.1:49383748-49393852 GCF_010883055.1 Belonocnema kinseyi | reverse complement strand
TTGGACTCGCTGTATCGACCTAAAAGGAGAGTATGTTGAAAAATAAAACCGACTTTGGCCAAAAAAACGTCTCCGTGTTTCATTTTTTAGGGACTTATCAGATTGCCTAGTATATGCCTTGCACATATGTGCTTGCACGATGCGCGAGCGATTACAGTGCGTTTCGGCACGCATTACGTGCCTCGCATGCAGAGCGAGCAACGTGCCCCGCATGCTTGCTATCTAGGTAATGATCGACAAGTTCTATAATAATTGTTTCAGATATCGAATCTTTCATAGATACGAGAGTGAGGTATTTCGTCAACTGATCCTATGCTGATTAGATATATTGGTGGTGTCTTTGTGTGACGGGTAGCATACTAAAAATATCACTTACAATAAATTCTGTTGGAATCAACCAGAATTATGGTTAAATCAATTAAAATAGATTGTATAATACACCCTAACTATAAATTCAGTGGCTAGCTAGACAACTGGGTTCCTAAATCCTGATGTAGCTGTATTTCTTTTTACTCGGTATCACGACAGCTGTATCTGAATGATTCGCAATGCATGTTCGGATTTGCCCTTCCGTGATTTGGCAGATTGAAGTTAGTGGTTTCGATATTTACGAATTTCACACTAGATTCAGGGATAAATATGCCATTGTCCATCAGATCATAGTTTTGTCCTTTCAGATCTAAACCATTCTTGAAGAGATTCAATTTATATGTATACGAAAACGGTGCTCCGATTATTCCGTCTTCAGATGTAGTAAATTCCTCAGACACTATATCAAGTTGATCGATGATCCAATTAAAATTACATTAGTAATTTTCCTTCTCTTCGTAATCCATGCAGGTCTGCTCGTATTGAAAATAGTCATCCGGATATGGCTGATACTCGATCACGTACCTGTTCCGCCTCTTCTTGAGCTTCCTCGTGATCTTTGTCTCCTCGGCTTCTTTTTTGTAGGTTTTCGGTGTGACCGGGTAACTTACAAAGGTTACACCTTAGATTCATGCTATCGGCATTCCTTCTTTCCTCTTTTTGTTTTCATTGCCAAGAAGCAGGAGTTCGTCTGTCATAATCGATTGGGTTTTTTGTACTATTTCAAGTTTTAACAACATTTTACTTAGGATATCAGTTGGAGGGAGTTATGTAAATAGCAATTCCAATCGGTGCTAGCTTGGCTACGCAACGTCTGCCATTTTGAGGACTTTGTATTTCAGGACTACCTCTTAGGGTAACTTGGTTCTCCCTAGTCATTAGATTGCCCTTGTGCATATTAGCGTTCAAATTTGAATATTTGATTACGAATATACGGGCCAGCCTGCTGGAAGTAAAAAGATTCAAAAAGATAGAGACGTATGGACAGAAAAAGATAGATATATTCAATCCATCCCAAATGCACACTTTGCATCCTACAAACTCTACCTTTTATTTCCCCGCCCCATCCGTTGCGTCGACTTAGATCTATCTCTTTGTATCCCTGCCTCTATCCCTAACTGTCTATCTTTTTTTATCCATGCTGTTCACGATTGTGTACATTTCTCTATCACTGACTCTATCCCTTGTGGTCCCATGGGTCTATCGTTTTCTATCTTTTTTGTTCACAAATGACAATCCTATTTGTCCCAGAATACCTGCCATCAACGATATGTCGTTTTAATTTCTATCCATTTCAATCCACTCAAAAATGTAATATTCTAATCCGTTTGGAAAATAATAATAGATTTCGAATTTAAAATTCCCGCAAAATAGTATTAAACTGGCAAGGGTTTATATATCAACTGTCTTTAGTTTCTGGACCAAAACTCTCACCGACAGGTCAAATCGTTTAGACTTGTTTGCATATAATTTAAACTCTGCAAATGCGTCTACTAACCCTCCAATTATATACGGTGCAAATGATGTCATTCGTGTTTGACATTTACTGTCAGCCACCTACTGGGAACCTGCGGGTACTAAGTCAGGGATGTACGCCAAGTAGCACGCCTCTCTAAGGATAGACGTGGATGAGCGGAGGATTTGTTTGGATAGCACGACTTGGATTGAAGAAGATAGGGCTATCTCATATTTAAAAAGGTATAAATGAAATCTCTTAAATAGGAAAATAGATTTTCAAAAAGATTGACAAAATTTTAGTTTTCCCAACGAATAGAAAAGGGTGGAGGTGAACAAGTGGAGGATTCATTTAGATAGAACGACTGGAATTCAAGAAGATAGGGCTATCTTGTATTTAAAAATCTAGAAATGGATTCACTTCGATAGGAAAATAGGGATTAATAAATATAGACTAAATTTAAGATTTCCCAAAGGATAGAAAAGGATAAAGGTGGATAAGTTGTGGACTTATTCAGATAGAAAGACGGATGCAAGAAGAGAGGGCTATCTTATATTTCATGAAATATAGAAATGGATTCACACGGCAAGGATAATAGGTATTCGAAAAGATGAACAAAATTTTGGTTTGCCATACGAATAGAAAAAGATAGAGGTGAATAAGTGGAGGATTAATTTAGATACAAAGACTGGGATGCAAGAAGATAGGAATATCTTATATTTCAGAAAAGATAGAAATTGATTCACTTGGATCGGAAAATAAGGATTAAAAAAGATAGATGAAATTTAAGATTGCCCAAAGGATAGATGTAGATAAGCTGTAGATTCATTTAGATAGAAAGACTGAGATTCAAGAAGATAGGGCTATCTTATATTTCACAAAAGATAGAAATGGACAGGAAAATGGTGATTGAAAAAGATAGACGAAAGAGATTCAATGAGATAAGAAGATAGTAATTAAAAAAGAAAGACAAGATTTTGGATTTCCTAACGGATAGAAAAAGATAGGCGTGGATAAGCGGATGATTAATTTGGAAAGAAACACTAGAATAGGGATTGAGAGTGGAAAGAAAAGGATACATGTAAACAAGTGGCGGATAGACATTGATAGGAAGATTGGCATTTAAAAGATAGAAAATGATTCAAACGGATACAGACTCTATCCACTTAATTCCAGCAGGGAAAGAAAGACAATGTGAACAATTAAGCTTTTTATTGTTTTTACGACCATTTAATTCCTACAGGCTTGGACTTTTTGAAATACCAGGGCTTCTTTAGATCCTATCACATACCTCTTAAGACAAGTTTGATCCTGGTCGGTGGTGATGGGGAAAAGGCCCATGTTACATAATTTTACGGTAGTTGAGTGAAGTCCCGTATCAGAAGTTACAGTCGAACTTCATTTGGAGCTCGGTGGTGATTCTGACGTTTAGGTCCAATTGAGACACACCGAAGGTAAACAGACAGCGGCGTCTGAACCATTTTCGATAGATTTTTTTGTGCATTAAACAATTTTTTTTTATTTCTAATACAGAGACAAGGGTTAACTAAATATTTAAAAGTATCCAAAGAATGGCACTATTTTTCAACTATTCATGCATAAGCGAAGCACCTTGCAAAAGACTCGTCAACACTTCACAGTTTGAGATTAAAAAGCGATGAAATAGTGTCTTTTTGCACTGCACAGGCGTCGCGTGAGAAACTGGATTAGTTACCATTGGCACGCTTATTTCAAATGATTAAATGTACAAGAAAGAGGTGTCTAGAACGGTGAATCTGGGATACCGGGCGACCTCTCAGAGTACGCAGCCTTATCCTTGCATGCGGGGCTCTACAAGGATGGGCGAACTCCTTTCCCTAGCTTCTCGTGGGAACAATAATGGCAACACCATACATAGTTGTAGTAAGTGCGGCTCAAAATAACAGAACGCGCAGGTCTCCCGACAATGGGTCGGCGAATTATGCCGAACACTCTAGAGCTGGGGGAGTAAATGAAAATGGATTCAATGCGATGGATCGACTGGATCTCGCGACGTTTAGGTGGACGGAGCGACTGAGTCTCGACTTGCTAGAGTGCTACGATGCGAGTGTGGCCCCTGAACGGGGTTACATGGCACGGCTGCATGCTCTGTGGTGCGAGAAACACCCAGAGTTATCTCACTTTTCGCCGTACTGCCTGCGAAACCATGCTGAACTACTCTGAAAAAGGGGCTGTGTAAGCGGAATGCCTACTCGACAACAGCTAGAACAAGCCGGCAACAGAGAAAGAGAGGCAACACTAAGACCAACCGCGGGCAGGCATCCAATAGATGAAGATCGATGCTTTATGACCCGGAGAAACATTAACACCAAGGTTTCTCTCAAACCAAAAGATATGGCTGAAATGGCTGACGAGCTTTGTGGACATTTTTGCGGAGAATCCGACCTCTGGACTATCAATTATTGTGTGTAGAATGCAGCGAGAGCTTTGGCTGATGCGAAACGTAAAACAAAATCAACGGTTGATCATAAGACCAAAAGAAGAATGCATTAACTTGCCATAAAGATAGGCTGGGCAAGACAGTACGCGTCCCGCATTCAGTGTGTGATTGCCTATATCTTATCTGGAAGGAATTTTACCGCCAAGATTCGAAAGTTCGCGCGCGAACTCCGGACCCGTTATCACACACTTAACAAGTCAAAGCTGCTGACCATCAGGCAGCATATTGTTGAGAGAATACGCATACTATCTGACGCAAAGAGAAGTCTAGAGCGGAGGGAGAGGTGGGTCAGAGAAAATCAACAGTTTCTCTCTGACCCTTCTCGACTCTTCCAAGACCCTCCAGTTACTGTCGACTACCCGCCCAAACCAGAGGAGGTCGAAGTATTTTGGAGAAAAGTTTACGAAATACAGCATAGACTGGACTAAGGCTCAGAAAATATAAATAGCTTCAAGAAGTTGTGTGATACCCTCATAACACCTGCTCAAGAATGTATAAGATATTCACAGCTATCCTAAATGATAGGATTGTTCGGGTAATTGAACCTGTGCGGCAAGAAATCTATGAACAACGAGGCTCAAAGAAAGGCGTAGCGGGATGTCAGAAGAACCTACTCATCGATAGATGTGTCTGTAAAGATGCAGCATTCTACCAGCGTGACCTATCGATGGCCTGGATTGATTATCGGAAAGATTTCGATTTGACCTCCCATAGACTTATCATCTGTCTTTTGGAAAGTTTAAAGGTTCATCCGCAAATCGTTCGGTGCATAGAGAGATTGATGCCGCTTTGGAAAACTAGATTTACTACCTTATCTGGAAAAAATCGTGTAACAACTAACAAGGTCACCTTTCAGAGAGGTGTCTTTCAGGGCGACACCATGAGCCCACTCCTCTTTTGCCTTACATTATTGCCACTATCTCTAGCACTTCGCCATTCCGACGGGTACTTGTGCAGCAAACCTGCAGATCGAAATTACAAGGTCATTCATTTATTTCACATGGACGATCTTCAGATATATGCTAAAAACAAAGAGCAACTACATCTAGCTCTAGGAATTGTCGAACGTTATGCTAAGGAAATTGGAATGGAATTTGGGTTAGACAAATATGCCAAAGTTTATTTCAAGCGAGAAAAACTTAATGGCATCCCTGAAGATCCTGAGTTCGTTGATAGAAGCGCTATACGACAGCTTTGCGCTGGAGAGACTTATACATACCTGGGCGTGCCACAAAGCCGCATTCAGGATTTGACATCTATAAAGGACACTCTCCGAAGCAGATACAAACGAATCATCCGGCAGATTTGGTCTTCCGAACTGTCGGCGTGAAACAAAGTATCTGCAACAAACATGCTTGCCGTCCCGGTGGTACTCTATTCATTTGGCTTAATTCCATGGACGAAGAATCAGCTCAGATCCCTTGATATCGGGACAAGAAAGGTTATGCACATGAACAAAAGCATGCATCTTAAATCTTCCGTTCCGCGACTGTACATCTCACGCTGTCAAGGTAGTCTTGGAATATTGAGTCTTGAATGTCTTCACAACAGGATTATTCTGAGTACAGCACATAGAGTTGCAAATGGAAGAGATCCTCTTCATAAAATGGTCAGGAATCACGAAGAAGTGGGCAAAGGAGCATTTCTGTCTATCTCGAGTACTCCTTTTCCCCTGTTTCAAAATATTTCTATTTTGTTGGTTATCCACTTCTGTACTGACACCTTCCGTTTTTGTAATTTAGACAGCTTTTAAAAATTAAAAAAAAAATTGAGTTGGTTTAAGAGACATGTAGAAATTTTAGAAGTTTTGAAGCTTAAAAATCTAAAAAAGAATATTTTTGATGTTCTTAACATTCAAAATTAATTATTTTTTTTTTCTCAGTGTTTTCTAATCTAGAAACAGTGTAAAAATATAATAATATGATACATTGAAAATAATGCAGTTATAAAAGAAATGCCGAAAATATATTTCGTTCATTTGAAAATTTAGACTTTGAATTACAAGAAAAGGTTCTTGGTACTCAGGTAGTTGAAATTCGTCACCATTCCCCTTCTACTTTTGTTTCGTAGGAAGCCACCATCTGGCTGTCTAGTCTCAGAATCCCGAGACGATAAAAGCGATATGTCGATTCCGCGATACCAAAACGATATGAGACAAAACCGAGACTACAGTCTCGAAAATCGACACGAGAGAAAACCGAGATTGTACGATACGATATCGAGACAGTCTCGTATCAAACGGCGTCTCTAGAATAGTCATTCTTCAGAAAAATTCTAAAATAAATCATTTAAATTTAGTATTATTGAAATTCGTAATATTATTCATACATTGAAAAGAGAATAGAATACTAATAAGAATAACGTACAATGCAAATCAAAAGAATGACTGAAGTGAAGTCCTTGTTTGTTTAAACGTTTTCAGTACCTCCGGCTTGTCTGCCTCGGTTCGGAGCAAATAAAGTATGAAACCTGCTTGAATGACCTAGAGTAACATATTCTTGTGGGGTGCGAATCGCGACTGGAATCATTTCTCTACCATTATTAATAAATGAGAAGCCTTTGTATCTACAATAGCCTGAAGGCAGTCGCAGCAGAACTTACTTCGGAGTAATCTCTTCACTGCAGCATAACCAGGCGCTTTTTTCACTTGCGGTTTCCTGAACCCTTAATTTACCATTAAGCATGTATTCTTCCACTTATGATCTGAGAATGAACATAGTTCGGAAAACTTAGTTAACATTGACCCATGGCAATTAAATTACTTATTCTTTATATTGATAGAAGAAAATGTGGTTTACATACGTTATTTTAGAGAAAGTTAAAAAATTATTCAGTAATGTTTTTAATATTACAATGACCTTGAGTTCTTTAATCACTTGTACCAATCACAGAAGAAACGCGAAGTTTGACTTTGGTGGCCTTGTTGTGTGGTATTTATTAGACAATCGTTGCAGTTTGCCAAAACTTCATTTTGCCACAAAAATGACTAAATTTTAATACAACTATAATTTGGATACTAGAGAGAATGTGCTTTGAAAAAATTCGAACCTTTCCAACCAACTTGAAATCTGTCATTTCTGCCAACTCACGTATGCCCTTCTAGTCTCTACTGCCGAGATCAGTCGACTACACAGCAGTAATCCCAGATCTGAAACGAGACGTGGTCCAACACTATGACACGTCTATGTCCGGGTAAATATGGTAGGAGAAGATATAAATGCCTGGGTTGCGCGCGCAACCCATTTCTCCTCTTCTGAATTTGAAAACTCGAAGCTGCACGATTGCCGGTCGGAACACTTCGGCGGTTCTATTTATATCTCTATCTGCTTTATAATAAAATGAAGAGATTGGGATTTAAATATTTCCAGATTTCGATGTTGGGCTCTTTTCTATCAAAAATTCAGCTACTTTGTTAAAATTTTTATTTATTTTATTTGAAGATTCATCTCTTTCACAATTCGTCTTTCTTTGTAGAAATTAAATTGCTTTATGGAAAATTTATACTTTTTGATTAAAAATTACATTTTCGTTTGAATTATCAACTGTAAATATTTTTAGGTTGCAAAGTCGTTTTTTTGTAAATGCAACTATATTGTTAAAAATTAAAATCATAATTTTTGGGTGGAAAATTCGATTATTCACTTAAAGTTGAACTACTTAGTAAAAAAGTTAATTTTTTCTTATTAAGGATTTATAATTATAGTTGAAAATTCAATTAGTTTCCTTTAAATCAGGTTAAAAATTCAGCTTTTTGTAGATAAAACTCTTTTCGACTTTAAAATTTAAAAATGTATTAAAATTAAAGTGACCTTTTTTAGTAAAAATTTAATCTTTTTGGTTGAAAATGTATCATTTTTGGTCAAAAATGCAATTGTTTGGTTAAAATATGAACTGTACATCTTCTTAGGCTTAAAAGTCGATTATTTCGCTAAAAGTTGAATTACTTTGTAAAAAAATACTGTTTTTTCAACAAGGATTCATAATTATGGTTAAAAATTTAACTATTTGGTTGAAATTTTAACTCTTTGATTGAAAACTCATATTTTTCGCTGAAAAAATCAACTTTTTGTAGATAATTCGTTTTTTTGACTTTAAAATTAAATAATTTCGTTGAAAATTCATGTATTTTGTTTGGAATTTGTCTATTTTTGTAGATCATTAATTTTCTTGGACGAAAATTCATGTTTTTGGTTGAGAATTTAACCAACTTTATTGAAAATTTATTTTTTCGATTAAAGAATTTTTTTTATCTGAAAATGTAACTATTCTAGGATTGATTAAAAATTAATCGTTTTTATCTGGAATTTGAACTATTCAATTTTTGGTTGAAACTTTATCCAGTACATTGTATTAGTTAAAATACCAATTATTTTATAGAAGATTAATTTAATTTGTTAAAAAGTATACTTTTGGGTTAAAAATAGATATATTTTGTTAATTAGAATTTTTCCTAAAATTAAAAAAAACTGCAAAATAAAAAAATTTCCTTAAAATCATCCGGATACTTTTTTTAAAATTTTTTTAAATGTTTTCAAATACTCACTTAAAATTTATTTGTCAAAATAAAAAATTTTCAAAGTTCTTAGCAATGACAACAATTTTTGTTATTCTTTTTAAATAATGTACAATTCTCAAAAAGCTTTTTTTTTAAATCTGCAAAAGTCTAAATCGTGTTTCAAATTATTTGTAATAATTTCAAGTTTTAAATTAATTCTGAATCTTTTTTTAAATTAAAATTGTAGCTTTTAAACTGAAAGTTTAGCTAATTACAAATTTAGCAATTCAAGGCTTTCTATTTCGAACCATTCTGTTCCAATTTGTATAGTTTTTAACAGTTGTTTGTAATGGATTGTTTTAAATGAACGGTCAAATATTGCTAATAATTAACGAAATTTTCTTTTTCTAATTAAAAAGTTTCAAGTTGAATGGGTTAAAATAAAATTTTTTGACTGAAATAATATTTCAAGTCATAATCGAAAACAAATAAATTAATTTTCTAACAAATAATTGGTGTTTTCACTAATACAATTTACAGGATACAGTTTAACCAAAAACGGAATAGTTCAATTTTCAGATAAGAGCTGTGATAAGAAATTGAATTGAACAAGCAAAAAAACAAATTTTCAACAAAATTGTTAAATTTTTAGAAGGAAAAGGTGAATTTTCGACCAAGAAAATTAATGATCTACAAAAAAGACAAGTTTTAAACAAAATACATGAATTTTCAAGGAAATTATTTAATTTTAAAGTCAAAAAGGCGAATTATCTACAAAAAGTTGAATTTCTTAAACGAAAAATATGAGTTTTCAATCAAAGAGTTAAACTTTCAACCAAATAGTTAAATTTTCAATCACAATTATAAAACCTTGTTAAAAAAAACGTATTTTTTTTACAAAGTAGTTCAACTCTTAGTGAAATAATCGACTTTTAAACCCAAAAAGATGTACAGTTCATATTTTAACCAAACAATTGCATTTTTTCCCAAAAAAAACCGATTTAATTTTAATAAATTTAAAAATTTTTAAGTCCAAAAGAGTATTATCTACAAAAAAGCTGAGTTTTTACCCTAATTTAAAGGAAAATAGTTTAATTTTCAACTATAATTATGAATCCTTAATAAGAAAAAAAATTAATTTTTTTACTAAGTAGTTCAAGTTTAAGTGAATAATCGAATTTTTTACCGAGAAAATTACGATTTTAATTGTGGGTCCGGATACAATAAGGGCACATAAAATTTTTTCGTGCGAAAACGAAGTCCCCTGGAGGCTTTAGAAAAAATTTTCGAATTTTAATTTTCAAA
>NC_046659.1:49376253-49383648 GCF_010883055.1 Belonocnema kinseyi | reverse complement strand
ATTAAAATTCGAAAATTTTTTCTAAAGCCTCCAGGGGACTTCGTTTTCGCACGAAAAAATTTTATGTGCCCTTATTGCATCCGGACCCACAATTGTTAACAATATAGTTGCATTTACAACAAAACGACCTTGCAACCAAAAAATATTTACAGTTGATAATTCAAACGAAAATGTTATTTTTAATCAAAAAGTATAAATTTTGCATAAAGAAATTTAATTTCTACAAAGAAAGACGAATTGTGAACAAAATACATGATTTTTTATCCAAAAATGGTATAGATTAATTGTCAGTTTCAAAAATGTATTTTCAACGAAAGAGATGAATATTCAAATAAAAGAAATAAAAATTTTAACAAAGTAGTTGAAGTTTTGATAGAAAAGAGGACTTTTTACAAAATAGTTACATTTTTAACAAAATAATTAATTTTTCAATAAAATAGTTGAGTTTTTATCCAAACGAGATGAATTCCAAAATCACCAATTTATTTAATTTCCTTCAAATGCGGATCAAGATTTAAATGACATAGATGTGTCATAGCATTGGACCACGTCTCGTTTTAGATCTGGGATCACTGCTACACAGTCGTAATACCTACACTCGTATGCCTTACTAAGTTGAAATTTGGCAACATTGTGACCATGTCGCCAGCGACATGAATCAACGGCTGACTGAGATCTATATTGATCGCGCCTCGCTATGTTGCCAGATTGCGATGGTCAACGTGCAGAAGCGCAAGTTTCGTGATTAATTAATTTTTTTCATGTATATGCAGCACTCAGTAAAGAACTCAAAAACGCCATCTCTCATGAGACACAATGTTAAATATGACGAAATTAGAAACGTTAATAACTTCTAAGGTTTTAACTTAGTACTTTTGGTGATCATATTTAGATATACTAAAAGTTTGCTTGAAATAGTAATGAAAATTCTTGCAGCGATGGTACCTCCTTAAACAGTGGGTTTTAACTTCAGTTTCTTTTTGGAAACATTTGGTGATTTTTTGTGATTTTTGGGTGAAATTGAGATTATGGAGCAAACAGTAAATACCTACTGCCTTATTGCTCACTTGCTAACTTAAGTTTGTGGATTTTTCAACTTCGAAAATGCAGCTTGATTCTGATTATAAGCGCTCGCATTCGTCTGAATGGATTCATGGATGGAGACATTCCATAACATCGAGTGCCCACATTCATCGGCGACATCAAACTAATAGAAAGATGCCCACTAGAGCGCTGACAGCGTTCGTCTGTGCTTGAGGTTCAAGATTTGGATAAGTCGAATTTTAATGGCTAAATATTAATTATTCAATTAAATACATAAAATAAAACAGTTTTCACTTTCAGTACAAAAAATGCTACAGACTTCAATTTATCTGAAATGTTATTTTAGAGGTTCTGAGTTCTAACAGTAGATTCCATTTGCCAACTGCATATATCAGAAATTCACTGTACCTGCCCACTTGAATAATCAAATTTTACAAATATAGAATGTTATATATAGCGAGAAAATTAAATTCGTCAATTATGATGAGTTCATTTTAGGTCATTTCGAATTTAAAAAATTTGCAAGTACTGGTGACCAGTACAACTAATTCGGCAATTCGTACAGTACTGACTGATGGCTGGCTCCACAATCGGCAGATTACTAAGGCGGGAGTATAAATAATAAAAAAAATGAGAAAAATAAGTTTAAAAATGTGGTTCAGGTGTTCCCGAATGTTGAAAAACTATAAATACAACTGCCGCGAAAACAATTTTTTTCCTACTTGTATTTGTGAAGAAAAAAGTTCTCAGTTCTATCTTTATGATGAATTGTAAATGTTCAGAAAAATATCATTTAATGTAATTCTTAATCGTTGTAAAATGGTCTAAACGTCTGAAAAGAAAAACTTTACTCGAAAGTCTAAAGAAGTATTTTAATAAAACAATTGCCGCAGTTGGCGATCAAATTTCTAAGTTCCGTGGATTAAATTTTTAAATTCTCATAAAAAATGACATTTTATATCATTATTAAAAAATTGTGCAAAGGTCCTAAACTTGAAAAAACGAAATATATCACGAAGGAGAATTGGAATTGAATTAAATTGGTTAATTAAAATCAGTTCAATTTATAACTGAGCCTGTGGATTCCATAACGTCCTTAGCGCTCGGACTCAGTTTCCCCGTACCCCGTGCAATGTCGAAACACGGAAAAACGTCCAAAAATGACGAACTTGTGAAATTCACTGCGCAAAAAAAAAAAAAGATAAAAATGTGCGGCTCGACGAGCTGCACAACTTCTAATGGGATATTTGTTTGATCAAATTGATAGTTTTTTTACTAAAAATTAAAAAACCTCACATTTTCATCGTACCGAAATCAATGACTAATGAAACTAAACTCGCGGAAACTCGGTTTTTGCTCGAGGAAATGATCACGTTTTTTTCACGATATCTTAAAAGCTCTAACGATACCAATTATGTTTTAAAAATTAATTTTTTTCTGATATTTGAAACATGAAAATTGATGTTTGCGGAAAACGATGACAAAGTTTAAGCCAAATCGTTCTCTTTGTTTAAAAGAGACGAGCGATTTTTAATAGCCGCGCGCGCACTCGACTCGAGTTCGTGGCGCCCTCGTCCCGACCAATTTACAATTAGATTGAGGTGGATACTTAATAAAAGATCGAAAATTAATTGTTCAAATAATTAATTATTATTTTTGCTAATTTTCAATTTGAATAATGCTAGAAAGTTGCGGTTTTTTCTGAAATTTTCGTCTAATCTCCAATTGGAGCGAGGTAAATAATTAATTAATGTTGAAAAATTAATTGTGTAAATCATTACTTACTTTTGTTAATGACACTTAATTTAAAAAATGCTAGAAAATTGTTGTTTTTTTTTAAATTTTAAACTTTTTGTTCACTTTGTGAACATGAAATGTATTCTTCAAATTTTCTTTTTCATTTTCTTAAGAATGGTTATATAAGTTGGTATTTCTTTATATAGGCTTTAGGGTCCAGTGAGTAGAGGAGTAAGGCCGGTTTTAATTATAAATTCCTACCTTACCGACATTTGAGACGCTTCGACCTGTAGTGGTTCGTGTCCGTGCTAATAGTTCTGGAAAAAGGATTTGTGTCCGCGCTAAGCTTTGAGATAAGACGTTCGTTTCATGCACAAAAGATGCAGGTGCATAGGTGAAATTTTATTCGAGAAAAAATTAGAATTAAAAAAGAAATATATTTAAAGTTAATGGAAGGTGAGAAAGTAATAAAAAAGCATTTCTTATGGTAAGTCATATACTCAGGGATTCTTGTCGCTTTATTCTGGTATCAAGTAGCGAGCGAGTACTAGAGATAACAGCTACACACGTTTAAGCTCGCAGAAGGATTCACGCATCGCCAGTCTGAGGCTGCACACATTTCATTACCCTATGCTATCGTTCTGTAGAGAGATCACTTATTTTACAGCTCGCAATCGTTCGCTTTCGTATTCATGCTTTTACCATATGCTAGATCCGTCAACCTCTGGACGAGGTTGAAGATGAATGATGATGCTCAAAGTAAACTTTCCGTAGGATATAAAATAAAAGCAAAATCAGAATCTATAATGTTAGGTAACTGGGAAGATCCCAATAAGTTTGTGGATCGATTGCGTTTTCTTTTACTAGATCAACTAGCTGGAAACGTAAATAATGTACACGAAATTATTTCAATTGTTAATAAAATGTGGGAGGTTGGTATTATTGAATAATTCTTTAAGTTTAGAAACTATTTGAATGTAATTAACATTTTGAGATTATTTATTCAAGATTCATTGTCATTAATTTTTTTAACATTGATGGAATGGAACCAACACTATACAAAGTAAGCAATAAGTTTTAAATTTCTATGTATAATTTTTATACGTTTATTGTAACGAAATAAGTTAAATAAATTTAATTTTTTAAATGTATGTGCATTTATTGATTCCCTCACCTGAATTAATTGTAGTTTAGGAAATAAGCTTATAAAAAAGAAGATTTAGTATAAGTTATCTTTCCATATAATATTTTCAGAACCTATTTGCCTTAACTAAATCATTATGATATCCTTCTCAACCCCATATATTATTTTCTGATTCTTCTACATGTATTGTAAGAGCTTATTTAACTTGATTTAGTATAGTTCAAGATTCAACAGGAGAAAAAAGGTGGTTACAACTATAAGAAAAGCAGCAAATCTGATTATGGCGCTCTCTATGATAATCTCTGTGAACCAAAGATCTCTCGTTAGTTAAACTAAATCTTCGTTTACTAAATTGACACAGTTGAGACAAAAGTATGTTCACGATTCTATTAATAATAAATCCTTATCTATTTAACTGGATTCATCAAGCTCATCGCAGAGTGCTGTACAAAGAATGGAGATACACTTAGTACGCATAAACAATGTGTTACCTACAGTTTCTTTAGGTTTGTTTGTGTTATTTTTAATATGTTGCGCTTCTTTTACTTGCATATTCAAATGCTACACAACATACAATCCAGTCTTGTCTTAACTACATCATTACTGAATTCTTCTCCTCCTTCTCCTCCTCCTTCTCTATTCTTTCTCGTTCTTCCACATACATTTTTTATAGTTTACTTACCTTGATTTAGGAGAAATCAAGCTTTAACATGTGAAGTGTGGTTACCACTATATAAAAAGCAGCGTAGCTGGCAGTAGTGCACTGCATCATAATCTTTATTAATCAAAGACCTCTTCTTAATCAAACTAAGTTTTCATTTACTAAGTTGACATAGTTGAATCAAAAGTGTATTCATGATTTTGTTAATCAGAAATCATTAGCTGTTTAACTGGATTTATTTAACAAAAATTAAATGTTGGTTATAAGAAAAAAAATGTATTTGCAACTATTATATAACAGCATACTTTAATATAATGGATACTTCGCGAATAGCATCATTAATTTAAATATTGGTTTAAGACTTAAATGAAGTCGATATATGAGGATGGTGATTTATCCAGCTCAGCGCAGAATACAGAACCGAGAGTGGAGATACACCCAGTAGTTAGGAACACGGCATTACTACCTACAGTTCCTTTAGTATTTGGTGTTTTTTGGAAGACAAAGTGCTCCTTTATTTTTACATCTAAATCGAATATTTTCAGTAACTGCTGAACTGCAGTATTATCGTATCCTCCTCCTCCTCCTCCTCCTCCTCCTCCTCCTCATCATCATCATCATCATCATCATCATCATCATCATCATCATCATCATCCTCTGTTTATAACTAGAAGCAAAATCAGCGTATCTGATTGCGGCGCACTCTATGATAATCCTTGTTAACCCAGGTTCTCGTTTTAGTGAAAGAAAGTTGCGTTTGCTAATTTGAAATAGTTGAATCAACTATATATTCATTATTCTGTTAACTTGAAATTCTGGCCCCTTTAAATGGGGTACTTAAGTACGATTTAAAACAAACTGTTGGTTTTAAGAAAACCCAAGATTTTCAGCTGTTATACATAATAGTGCATTTAAATATACGTGTTCAATACTTCACTCTCAATGTTTGATTCAAAGTTTCCTTATATTAAATCTTAATACTGCTGAATTTATTTTTGTTATTTATGATGCTTTATTTTAATGTTTGAAGTAAGTACATTTAATCTTTGTTAGCAGATTACTCTATTATGTGAAAGATGATTTCAACGTTTCTTAGTCAACTCTAATATTTATGGAGCTGATTTATTTTATTTTCAAATTGTATTTTCTTCATCTCAAATGGCTGATTTGACATTATAGCTATATCAATATAAAATTCTAAATCTGTCACAGTGATCCACTGTATGCAAAGGGAACTCTTATTTTCGAATAACACCATTGTTTAATACATGGCTCTCTGTATCTCTCTTTCCATCTCTTTTTCTCCCTAAACTATACCTGCTGCATATGATTTACCATCTATATCTATTTATACCCTCTCTTTGTTGCAATTCTCTAGAAGGTTCTAAGTTATAATCGACACGTGTAGTATATAATATTGAAGAACGCAAAAAAGTAATGCAACATTAAAAATTACCTTGAAGTTGTTTTCGAAAAAAATTTTGCAGTATAAGTTCATGACGTCATTAAGAATATTCTGGAAATTTAGCACGTACCTGCCACTACGGCTGTAGAATATCGGTAAGGTAGGTTTCTATGGTTTGGTTTATATGATCTCTAAACTAAATTATTCAGCTAGAAAGCAATATATTATACTCTATTTCTATATACTATACTATTTTTGTATTGTTTAATTTTTTAATTTCACTGAATTTTTATTTAAGAGTTCGAGAAAGTGGATGTTCATGTCGTCACTGTATCATTTTTTCCTATGTTTGATTCACAGTTTCCTTACACTAAATTTTAATATGGCTAAATTTATTCTTATCATTCTTGATACTTTATTGCAAGTACGTAAATTCTAAAAAGAGCTTTCAAATTATACGTTATTGATCTAAAAATAGTTAATTCAATACTACGAGGCTACCTGCTATTATTTATAAATCTGTTACAGTAACCCACTATTTTTAAAAGGATCTCTTAAGAATCTGTTGACATTCTTCAAAGTTCGTGCAAAAATGTTTATATAATGTAATTCATTTTTATGAGGTATGGTGTGAGATTTGTAACTGGTTTCGAGTCGCTCAACCGCAAACTCTTCTATCGTCTTGTAAATTTTAGAAAATTATGTTTGAGTTGAATAATTTTTTAATGCAGAGCTCTCTCTGTCTGTCTCTTTCTGCCTAAACTATACATGCTGCATATCATTTACCATCCTTATCTAATAATATATCTACCTCTTTGTCTAATTGTTCTAGAAAGTTCTAAGTTATAATCTACACGTGTTATATAATATTGAAAAACGCAAAAAAGTAATGCAACATTAAAAATAACCTTAAAGTTGTTTTCGAAAGAAATTGCGTAGTAGGAATTCTATGAAGTCATTGAGAATATTCTGGAAACATAGCAGAAACCACTACATCAATTGTATATCGTTGAGGTAGATTTCTAGAGTCTCTGAATTAAATTAGCTAGCCAGAAAGCAATATATCATTCTCGATTTCTATAAACTATATTGATTTTTGTATTTTTTAATTTATATTTGACTACATTTGGATTTGAAAGATCCAGAAAGTAGATGTTCACGTGACCACTGTATCCTTTTTTCCAATGTTTGATTCACAGTTGCCTTGCGTTACATTTTAATACTGCCGAATTTATGTTTGTTATTTATGATGCTTTATTTTAATGTTTGCAGTAAGTAAATTGAATCTTTTTTAGCAGATTACTTTATTATGTGAAAGATGATTTCAACGTTTGTTAGTCAACTCTAATATTTATCGAGCTGACTTATTTTATAAATTCTAGCAAGCGTTTTCAAAAAGTATTT
>NC_046659.1:49374355-49376153 GCF_010883055.1 Belonocnema kinseyi | reverse complement strand
AATCTTACAAAATTATTTTTGATCAAAAACATTTTTTTAATACATAGCTCTCCATCTCCCTTTCTCCATAAACTATACGGGCTGCATATCATTTACCATCCTAATCTATTATTATATTCCCTCTTTGTTAAAATATTCTACAAGGTTCTAAATAATAATCGACACGTCTAGACACGCTTGAAATATAATATTTTTTCAGCGTGAAAAGGGTAATGCGTCATTTACAGTAACCTTGAAGTTGTTTACAAATTATTCTCTTCAGAAATTGCGTAGTACAATTTGATGATGACGTCATTTCTTCTAGAAGATTCAGCATAATAGAAAAAAAATCTTAACGCTGAATTGAATCATCCTCGATTTTTTATAGTCTATATTATAGAGTAGCCTTAGTGGATGATTGAAAACATATTCAAATATCTTATTACATGCATTTTTTTCATTTTTTAAATTTTATTTTAAATCTTTAACGAATAATAGGTAAGAAACTGACCTTTCTAAATGAGAGCTGAAAGGCAAGCATATTTCTGTGGATAAATAAGGCATGCGATCTCAGCTCGAATATCGTTGTATGATATAAGGAGCGATAAGCGCCGGACAGTGTACTCTTGGTATTTATTTTTTAAGTTATCAAACTCCATGAAAGGCTCGGAATTAAATTCATGCTGTCTATAATCTCTCTCTGTAGTCTCGAAATTGTTTTCAGTCTCTTGTTACATATACCTTCTCCAGAGGTTGACGGATCTAGCATATGGTAAAAGAATGAATACGAAAGCAAACGATTGCGAGCTGTAAAAGAAGTGATCTCGCTAGAGAACGATAGCATAGGGTAAAGAAATGTGTGCAGCCTCAGACTGCCGATGCGTGAATGCTTCTGGGAGCTTATAAGTGTGTAGCTGGTGTCTCTAGTCCTCGCTCGTTACTTGATACCAGAATAAAGCGACGATCATCCCTGAATAAATGACCTACCATAAGAAATGCTTTTTTATTCCTTTCTCACCTTCGATTAACTTTAAATATATTTCTGTTTTAATTCTAATTTTTTCTCGAAGATTCTAGGCTGCAGAAGAATGTTTTTCACAGGCAGGAATTTTTAGTTAAAACATCATCTATCAGGAATTTGTAAATCAAATTAATAATCAACACAAAATGCCATGCACAACCCTCATATTAAATTTTATCTGTCCACCTGCATCTTTTGGGCATTAAACAAATAAAGGCAGGAATTTTTAGCTGAAGTATTATCTATCAGGAAGCAATAAATCAAATTAATAGTCAAACCAGGATGCCGTATATAGGTCTCCATATAACATTTCACCTATACACTTGCCTCTTTTGCTCATTTAACGAACGTCTTATCTATCAAGAGGTAATACATCATCCTTGTTTTTCTCACAATAACCTTGAACCTGTTTTCATGAATTTGGTTACAGACTATTGCGCAATCGTAACGTCATCAGGACCCTTCGAGAAAGATCCCAAAGCTTAGCACAGAAATGAAGCAGAAGGTAAACTTTACATCGATTTCAGTTGAAAGAGTCGCTGTAACAAAAATAAACCTTATAAAATGAACTTTAAACAAAACTAAGATAATTTCCTGTCTTTAAACTGTCTTGGAATAATTTTTCAGTGGAAAAGCGTCGTCTGTTATATTGCTAACAGCAGTGAAAATAAAGGACCCCATATTTACTATGATATTAACCATACCAGGTGTATACATATGAAACCGGTATTGCCATTTAGCGGCCAGTAGGCACACTTGTAGGCACTGTCGGAACTTACCATTTGTGCTAATTGGCGT
>NC_046659.1:49359654-49374255 GCF_010883055.1 Belonocnema kinseyi | reverse complement strand
GGCGCATACTTTGAATAAAATATTTGTTATCATTCTCTTGAAATAAATGTGTTTTTTTCTTGAAAAAATACCGGTTTCATATGTATACACCTGGTAGTTCACAAGTTATGAGGTAGGAATTTCCGTCCTGAGATTTTATTCATTAAACCATTTTTTAAATAAAAATTTCGAACATACTATTACATTAGGATTGATTTTTATTTATTAATTATTAAACTTAATTTTATGTTGAAATCAATTAAAGATGCAACTGATTTATAACAATAGAAATCTTGTTAATGCTTCAACCTCAAGATGATTTCGATTCCTATTTCTCGTTTGTTAGAAAACCAACGATTGTTGCTTTTGTGTCTAGTTCTTTATTTTCATTTACAAAAAATACGTTTTAATTCGTCCGCGTCAAGTCTTCTCATTTTTATAATAATACTTAGGCAAGCAAAATGTTTTTTAAAATCTGGTATCCTTAGTTATAACTCGAATTCACCCATACTTTGCATGTCAACTTTAACAGCGGAAAATGTTAAATATAACAAAATTTAACTTCCTTTTTTTCTGTGAAACGACCAACTTTTCAGTAGTAGCCTAAATTCTATTAATTATTTGTAATAGGCTTCAAATTTTACGATTTTTAATGCAATGTGAGAAGATTGTTTTTAATATTGTTTCATTGTTATTAATAAAAGTAATCAATTTAATTTATATGTTTTATATGCTGGAAAGTAGGGAAAGCCTGACCTAAATTTGTATTGAAAAAATGCGGAAATAGTTATTAAGATCAGGGTCTGGGTCTGGGTTACCTTACCTCACCATGTATCGATAAAGGTGAAAACTTCCCTTTGTACATGAGTATTTATTAGTTCCAGTCGCTGATGTAGAGAGGCCATGTTTGAAGAAGAGACACCAGAATATTAGCAAACACGGAAAAAATATTGAGCTGTGACAGGGATATTATTCCCCATTATAGCTAAACATTTAGCTCAAAAAGAACGAAGGGATTAAGAAAGATCCCTGGATCAGCGAAAATGATTATCCTTGACCATTTTCCATATACTAGGGATATCGTCTAGTCAAACCCCTAATAAGTATAGCTATAATAGGGATATTACGAATAGGTGTCTGAAGGAATTATCGGAAGAGCGCCGGTGCATTGTGGGAGTAGCGAAATAAAATAGCGACGGTCTAAAGCTGGAGCAGTGACAGTTCAGATTTACTTTGGACAATTAAACGCTTTTTACCACATGAAATGTGCGCGAATGTTAATAATAAATAGAGTTTATGATGCGGTAATAATAATTTACAATTGTTTCGATTTTAGGCGATAACAATATTGAAATATCAAGAAACGCGATAAAAACAACAAACTTGACCTCCAAATGCATTATACGGATTTCAGGGAAATTCATTTTCTTGATACCAGACCAAAGATTAGGTACTGTAAGTTCAAATATTTCTATAACAACTAAATTTTTTTTCAAATTTAAAGATAATAAAATTACACATAATCTGTCGAAAATAATAAACTCTCCAACTTAACCCAGTGGGCACAAAATTTGGCGACGTTTATACAACATCGTTAAGACATCTTTACGGCAATTTTACGACATCCTATGTCCATGTCGTTTCGGTTTCTTTGGGATATCGTAAAGACATCGTCAGATCATACGACTTATTTACGATATCGTAAAGAGACCTTAACGACATGGACATAGGATGTCGTAACGTTGTCGTAAAGATTCGTAACAACGTCGTAAAGACGTCGCCAAATTTTGTGCCCACTGGGTTAGCAATTTTGTCCAAATTACTAATTTACGAGAACAGTTTACATAAAGTGACTAAATGTTTAACTCTTGTAACTAAACGTTTTACCTAATCTAAGCGGGCACTTTCTTTGTGTTTAATATATTCTCGATTCACTCATTCACCTTAAGAATTTTTTCCGTGTAGTGATTAGCATAGTGTTAAACCCCCATGCAACTATAAAAAGGTCCGAAAAGGCAATTTTGATAAAAACTTTTGTTTAAAAAGCGACCAGCTTGCATTTTTCAAGAACAGAGCGAGTAAAGAGTAAATGCAAGAGAAAAGAAGTGTTGATAGTGCACGCAAATATTAAATTTACCAAAATGTCAAATGTAAGTACTTCAAATTTAATTGCATTCTGCATCGATTCTATGAATAGAGAATAACATTACCATTGGGAGTAATATGTGGAACAGGGAATAGAATCTTCAAATTAATCTAGAACTCTCTCGTTATTTATTTAAATAACGCGTTCGATCCGCAACACTTCTACGACCTAGGTTGCTGATCAATCTCTCTAGCAATCATTCCAAGTGAACAAACTCACAAAGTCTTCATCTGGGGCTCTCCACTTTTGTCCATTAGTATCCAAGCTCTATTGTTTCAGGCGTCATTTACTCTCCTGACACTCTTTTTATTAACTAGTTGCCGCCAAACTTTTCTTTCCTGGCTTACTCCTCTAGCTTCCTTCACGTCCATGCATTTTTTCGTGCAAGATCTCTTGTTTCTGTGACTTCTTATGTCCCTTCTAACTAGGGTGTCAGTCACATATTCTAACCATTCTTTCCGCGGTCTGTCTCTGGGCAAGCTGCCATTAACTTCACCTAGATATACTAGTTTCATTATTAGTTCATTTGTCATTCTCGATATTTCCGTCCTTAGTGAATAAGCTACCAAGGAATACGAACTTATCAACTAGTTCAAATCTCTCATTATTTAATACAATGATGCATATTGTTTTCTCACTCTTTCCTTCAAACACCATAGTTCTTCCTTATTTGCGTTATGTCGGGGCCCATGCTCTCCATGCTTGTATTCGGTTTGTTGAACACTCTTTGCAAGTATTCGATTTACTCTGCCATAACAACCTTATCATCTGCAAACACTATAACCCACGTACCCTTACTGTTTTGAGAGCCACACCTTCGTCATCGAAAAGGGCCAATCTTAAACAAAATATCGAAAGATTCACTCAATTTCCTATTTACCCTGACACTCGTTCTTCTACCCGTGTTTATTGTTTTTATAGCTTGTAGAAGCTCACCATTAAACTAAAATTAGCATCTTATGAACATAAGCCCTATGCCAGTGTATTGAGAATGACACATAGTTCAACCTAGTGATTGGAATTTTCTTATGATTTTCCTTTTAACTGCCCGTGAAGAAATTGTCAGATCTTTTCGCGATTACCGATCAGGTCCGGATCAGTCTGACATGATCTGGCGCGAGTAGGGCTAATTTGCGTGGCCCGGAGTCGTACCAGACCGGGTTGGCCAGGTGCTGAGTTAAAGATGGTGTAAATATCCACAAATCTCCCCTAATTTAGAGGAGTTTTAAAACTTATTGTTTTTCTTCTCTAATTAACACATACATTTACACAAAGTTGATAAGTACTTTTAATTATAAAAAGGAATAGTGTATTTAAGACGGATAAGCACAGGCCTCAAAATATCTTAAGAGGATCCTGAACCTGGGTTTTCCCCAGCCCAAATTTCTGACCTGAACCCTCGAAGCAAAATCAAAAAAATTTTAATCCTCTATGCAATTCCCTGCTCCAAAGTTAAACTTATTACTATTGAAGGATATTTTTGTTCATATTTAACTATTTTATTAAAAATTATCTTTCTTTGCATAAAATTAATTCCTTTGGTTCAAACTTAGTTTTCTTAAATATATTTTTTTTCTTTGAACATCAATCTTTATCAGTTTAAAATTCAACTATTTGTTAGAAAAGTTCTGTATTTTGTTGAAATCTCGCTTTTTTTTTGTTTAAAATTAATTGTTTTATCTAAAAATGTTGCTATTACATTTTTGGCTGAAATCCAAATTCCCATGATTTATTTTCAGCTTTGCTTGACCAAATTTTACGGTCACTTAGGATAAATTCTTTCCCACATAGGACAATTTTCGCTAACGCGAAAGACTGGAGTGATAACCGAAAGAGTACACGTCAGTAAAGTAAAGAGTGGACGTAATTAAAAGGAGTTCAACCTATTTATTTATATGTGGTAGTTATTTAATTTAAAATACCGCATAATTTAGAACATGGGTTTGAAACAGAAATTGATTGGGGCCAGATCGGGGACCGACTTGAAATCCCGATCGGGCTATCCGGTTCAGCCCCGACCGGGGCGTGCGTTTCATGACGGATCTGGCCACGTTCGGATTACCCGATCTGGGCCCGATTAGGTCCCAAACGTCCCCGCCCGGGGCCACGGCAAAATTTATGCACAGGTGAGTAACCATAGAAGGAAAAAACACGAAGGTTTCCTGAAAATGTCAGTATTTTTTCCAATTCACTTTTTAACGGGAGCCCCGAAAATATGAAAGAAGAGAGAGGACCAAAAGGTTTCTACACTTTCACACGCTTTCAGTTGATTGACGTCGGGTTGAAGCGTTTTAAATTTTCTTGTGTATGTTCTTTCAATGTATTGCGTTTTCCATAGCTTCATCTTAGTAATACTTTGAACATAAGAACTAAATGATAACATAGATAAATGTCCGTTTGGCTAAAAATAAATATTTTCAAATATCGCCTATTTCACTGAAAAGAATACAAGGTATGCATGCCAAAAAGAACAATTGATGGGCATGAAACTTTACAAATAAAAACAGCCTTTTTTGGACCAGCTTATGATTCAATCTAGAAATTTTTCTTAAATTTAAATTTTTTATCTCAACAGCACACACTTTACTATGCGATTGATAAATATATAAAATAACATTTTTTCTCCGAATTGATAGTGCTATCAGCTATTATAAATTTTAATAAACGTAACGTGTTTTGTAAATCTAGTAATTATTAACCAATTTAGCTAGAATGTACTATCTGTCTAAAAATATAAGCACCTCGATTTTTGTACAGATTTTCGAGAAAATCTCAGTAGAAAAAATTCTGAAAATATTAGACAACACGCATATTGCTGTTGAAGGGTTTGTCAATACTAATACAGAGTTTCAAATTGTTGACATGATTAGCGATTATTTCCTAGTGAATGAAATGTGAAAAAGTACCATAATCATATTCTCATTCCCGAACACTCAACTTTGAATAGCTCGAAGACACTGAAAGTAAATTATGAGAATTCTGAAAAAAAAGATGTGGCTTCATTGATCCTTTCTGTACGCAATGGTGAAATTTAGAGCCAAAATAACTATTTGTTAATAATTTGTCAACAAAAACGCAGGGAGGTCTCATCTCCGAAACTAAGGAATGTACAGAGATGATTCTTGAAGCAAATTACACATTTTTGACTTTTGACAGTTTTGTATGTATTTTTAACTAGCGAAAAATTGCACTTGGATGATTAAAAAATTAGTTTTTTTTGTAAAAATACAAAAGATTACGATAAGCGAGGCAATCAAATTCTCCGCAAGGCACTTTGCTGGTGCTACTGCTAGGCGTGCAATACGACCTTGTCTCGTACGCAGACTGTCTACACAGTCCCTAAGTCCTGATGCAAAAAGAAGGAATAAAATTGCCTCAATTATTGTAAAGTCTTTTGTATTTTTCCCAGAAGAAAGAATTTTGTAATTTGCTTCAAGAATCATCTCCGTGCGTTACTTAGTTTGGGAGATGACACCTCTCTACGTTTTTTTTAACAACTTATTAGCAAATGATTATTTTTGGCTCTAAATTTCACCATTGTGTACAAAAAGGATCAATAAAACTATACATTTTCTTTCCGAATTTTCATAATTTATTTTCAGTGACTTCGAGCTATTTATTCAAAGTTGAGTATTCGGAAATGATAATATGATTATGGTACTTGATTATGACTTCGAGCTATTCAAAGTTGAGTATTCGGAAATGATAATATGATTATGGTACTTTTTCACCTTTCATTCTCCAGGAAATAATCGATAATCATCAGAACATTTTGATACTCTGTATCAGAATGGGCGAAACCTTCACCTGTGACATGCATATTATCTCGTATTTTTATAATTTTTTTCTACTGAGATTTTAATGAAAATCTGTACAAAAGTCGAGATGCCTATATTTTTTGTACAGGTAGTAGTGTGGTCACTTTTATCCAAATGTAGTTCCATCAGCCATTTTTAAAACATTGCAAATTTTGAAAAACATCACATGTTTTAAGTATTTCCTAAAAATACATACTAATATATTCATTACTTAAATAATAATATTGAGGAATGACATTTTCATTGCCGACTATGTTAGCGCAGTTCATAAGACAAATTTCAAATTACCCCAACTTGTTCTTAAAATAAGGTATGTGTCAGCACGCGGTTTTGAAAAAGTACACAGAAAAAAGATGGGCTAGCTTTTGCTGCATCATTTTGTTTCAGCTGTATGTCACTTAAAGAGTTACCTAGGTAACTTCATGCAATTGTCTATATTGTTTAAATGTCTGGTGAATGGAAAAATTCTAAAAAGTGTTTAAACCTCGTTCTCATTATATGGTGTCAGAAAATACAACAGACCATTAATATTTTTGTTAAATCCGTAAAAATATTACCCAAAAAGTTTCCATCCTTTCGTTCAACACAGTTGTGTCTCCTTAATATTACCTTGTAGACACTCTAATGTATGAATTTAGGCCACTTTTTTATATATAATTAAGTTTAAAATAATGAATATAATGAAGGACATATGCAAACATTTGGATTGATTTGTAATTTTGTAAAAGAAAGTTGGTACTCACCTCGAGTATGGATTCAAGTATGGGGTCCTGCATGGTAGTGGTCCTGTAGGAGGTGGTGACTCCGACAGCAGATCCAGTACCCAGCAGATGAGCCTGAGGTGCCGTGGAAGCGCCACCTCCAACGCCACAGCACTGCAACATCCCTGAGTTCTGATTATCGCCTCTCGCTAGTCCTATCGTTAATTCTATCGATCTAGTTCATATCTACGAGTAGTCTATCTTAATTAATAGGAGGATTCCACGACGGGCCTTCCGCATCGTGCCACACTTTAGGGCTAGGGTCGAGGCAAGTTGCTAGTCTCTCATATATCTCTACTACAGGAAATAAACATCTTTTAACATACTCTCCCGATCCCTTGCTAAACTTAGTAAAACAATAATAATTCAACTAACTCCGGATCAATGAATGCTTTCCTATAATTTCCCGGTCATCCCTGCTACTTATAGATTATATGTATATCATTTTTTGCTATTATAATTTGTAAAAGAATATGATGATAATTCAATTACATATTATATTGTACACCGCAATGGAATAATAATAAAAGTCAAATATATAGGGCAGATAATGCGTAAAATCTAATTGTAGATTTCTATTATCGACATTTACCTCTGCAGTCCAGAATTTTCGATGGTTTGTGTGTACATACTAGATTTATGAACTTCTAGATAGATGTGCAAAGGTATATTGTGCGATCCCAAACAAAAATTACATTGACGCGTTTCAGCCCCAAAACAGATATATTTTTGGTACAAAAGTTTCAGAAAAGTACCATTCAATTTTTGGGACTTTGTTTACAAGTTCAAATTCCTATCCGAACAGAGCTCAAAGAGAATCCTGACGACGAAAATTTTATTGAAACAAATGTACTAGAATTGTGCATTCATTTTTAAAAGAAAATTTTACAAATGCAAGTTCATCTTCCACAAACCGCTCAAGAACAGTCCTGCCAATGAAAATTTTTGGGACAAAACTAATCAGAAAGCCCTATTAAATTTTTTTAAACTTTACAAGCTTGAGTGTTTTTCCAAAAACGCTCAAAAGCATCCGTGCTATGAAAATTTGTTTAGGGGGAACAGTATTGAGAGATTCCTATTCAAATAAAAAAAATTATAGGTAAATTCATGTTTCAAAAAATTTCAGAAATAGTCCTGCCAATTATATTTCTTGGGAACCGTCTTTTCTGCAACATAAATCCTATGAGAATTCGGATAATTTGTTCAACAAATATAATCAACGTTACTAGTAGTTCGAACAAAATTTTTACATGGAAAGGTTGCTTTTGACATTTTTTGGGACACAAATTTGGAATTGAAAATTTTTTAAATTCAAATAAGAGGTATTATTTTAGTACTTCTGTTAGAAAAATGTTATTAATGTTCTTCCAAAATACGGTATATCTTGTATTTTATTGTATTTATTTTGAGAGTCTCTATGACTAAATAGCTTTGTAATGGCAATAATTTTGAAAAAATTTAAATTCATTTAATTAAACGTTCCTCAATTTGAAAATATATGATACACTCTTGGATATTTTCGTGTCTTTGAGGAGTTACCATAGCTACTGCCGAGATCACTTGACTACGCTGTCGTAATACCTACACTCGTATGACTTACTGAGTTGAAATCTGGCAACATTGTGATCATGTCGCCCTTCGATATGAATCAACGGCTGACTGAGATCTACATTGATCGCGCCTCGCGATGTTGCCAGATTGCGATAGTCAACTTCAGAAGCGCAAGTTTCGTGCTTAATTTTTTTTTCATGTATATGCAGAAGCCAAATGGTTAATATCATTTTTGCACCTTAATTCTTAAATACTTGTTTTTCATTTAAAAGATTATCAATAATATCTTAATGGTGGTGGTTACTTAGATATCACTCAGTAAAGAGCTCAAAAACGCCATTTCTCATAAGACGCAATGCTAAATATGACGAAATTAAAAACGTTAATAACTTATTTATAAAGTTCCCTAGGTTTCTGAGATTTTAACTGAGTACTTTTGGTGATCATATTTAGATATCGTGAAACTTTGGTTGAAATGCTATTGAAAATTCTGTTAGCGATGGTTCCTTCTTAAAAGGTCCTCAGGAAGTCCTCAAGACGTCCTTCGAAATATGTCTATATGACCATTTTAGGATTTTTATGCCCACTGGCATATTTTGTAAGCACGATAACTAGCTAAAGATTTCTGAAAATATTTATTGTATTTTTGTAGCACTTTTAAAAATTTTAAAATTGGTTTTTCATATTAAAACTGTTTTCGTTGATATAATTCAAGTTTGTTACAAGAATATAAAAGATTCTTTGGTTTGAGAAGAATCAATTGACCTATAATATTATTATATTTTATTCAAGAATAAGGGAGTTATAGTTATTTATATTAAATTAAAAATCGATTTTTATATTAAAAAATTTCTCACTCATACAATTTAAAGTTTATTTGAGAATAAAAAAGATGTGTTGATTTGAGACGAATCGATTAACCTATAATATTAATACACTTTCTTGAAAATCAAGAAAGTTATGCTCATGTATAATAATATTTTAAACATCTGTTTCAAATAGAAAAACTTTTTGTATCGACGCACATTTCAAAATTGATGCATGAATAGAAAAAACTCTTTGATTATAAATTTTTAAATAAAATAATTCTGACAATTTTGGTAAACAAAGCATAAAGCTGGAAAAGGGAGTGGGTACGGCAGAAGTTTCCCTCTTCTAGCTCGAAAAATTTCCATTTCAAATAAACAATTTTACTTGTCTGATTTGACATTGTGGCTTAAATCAATTTTGTATTACTTTGTTATTTTGTAATTTTGTACTTTTTGTAAATTTCTATTTTTGAATTGATCAAAGTTAAAACCTCACTTTGTATGTTATTTAAAACATAACTAATGCCTCTGTGGAGAAGCAAATACATTTGCTAACGGAAATAAATGTGCTTGTTAAATGAGCACCATATAATTATAGAAACGAAGTGGAAACACTCAAGGTTAAATTCGCAGCTAGTTTAGTACTTTTTTGATTCGGAATATTCTTTAGACACAATATTTATCACATCCATCTACAATTTTCTGAATTTAGTCCAGGAAAAAACCATCGAAAATTGTCGAATGTCGCTGATAACAGAAATCAATATTTAGAAATCTTGTCCTCATATTCATATACTGTTGTTATTTTACTGTCTTAATATGTCGAAAAAATTTTTGACCTGGACTTAGACTTTTGTACGAAAGTTTTTACATGGGGATAACGGGGTACGCATCGCCAATCACGGACGCATTTTATAATGTAGTCAAGTGATCTGATGAGAGTAGTATATCTCTATAACATATTGGGCAAACCTAATTTCTTTTTATCCCACATTCCACGAACTGAGTTGCAGTCAAGTCCATGATGGAGGACCTACAACTTAAGGAGGGATCCGAACAACCAGAAACCGGAAAAGAAAGTCTGAGCGCCTAACCGCCTGAGTTATAGAGGCTTCAGATTTTTTTTCTTTTTGTTTAATTTTTCCTCGCACGAACCCGGTTCATTCTACCTTCAGCAACGAACTATATAAAATTATTATTATTAATAATGAAATATTGTCACAGGCTTAAGATGGTTACTGCCCAGCATGTGAAGGCATTTTTTGGTTGGAGTTGGATTTTATTTGAGTATGTTGTACGGGGCTGTCCCGGAATATATCATCAGTCACGGACGCATTTTTATATTGCAATCAAGTGATCTGATGAGAGCAGTCTGCCCCGACATATTGAACAGAGCCGGGTTTTTACCCCATAATTTACGAACTGGGTTGCACTCAAGTACATGATGGGGGGACCTACAGCTGAAGGTGGATTCCGAACTACTAGAACCTCGGTAAAGGTGCATCGAAAAATTTCCAGAGGTACCTACTCAGGGATGGAACCCCGGACCTTTGAGGTGAAGTCTGAGTGTCTAACCAACTGAACTACTGAGGCTGATTATTATTATTATTTTTATTTCAGTAAATTCGGGCACAGTGACGAGTAAGGTTCAATCTTCTTTGGCAGTGACGTAATAATTCCCGATGACTCTCAATATCGTCTTGTGTATATGTATGCTCACTGGTATCCTATATATAAAAACTCGCAACCTCCATAGTAGCGTATGGAGGCGAAATCTTACATAGTGAATTTAATCACGTTATTTATTCAATGGCGACATCTTTCTTTACCGTATAAAATTAACCGAAATAAGAAACTAAATTTCTACTTTTATCGATCAACGGTAATTATTTTCGTTTAGTGTCTTTTTATTTTCATTTGCAATAACAGCTGTTATTTTTAATAAACTATCGTTTATTGTAAATCGTTAAATTAAATTAATGAAGAAACTTTTCACCAGAATGTAGTTTATTCAATGTTACAGGAATAATAATTTAAAGTTTATGTTAAAATCTAATTATTTTGAAAAATATAAAAGAATATTAAATAAATAGATACGTTCTGAAATCATTAAGTTTAATAATATTATGATACACATTATAATGAACGATGTTATTTGAATATAAAGTTATCATAAACCAATTTAGAATTAAATAAATTTATTAGTTTCAGGTTCTAATTATATTAATGATTTAATGGTAAAAATAACTATATACATTATAAACTTTTTCATGAGGACGACTGCAGGATTTCACCGGGAGCGTGTGCTAATCTGAAAAAATGCACCCGCTCCCAGCGAAATCGCGGTAAAATTTCAGCCACAACCACGTCTCACCACCGTGAGATAGGTGGTTACAGCCTGTAACGGAATCAATACGACGATTCAGCAAAAGTTTCGTGTGCCCTGAGAACACGAAGCCATCCAAGGACTATCGCCTTCTGCATTTTTCCTGCATTTTCCTGTATTAGCATATTTTTGACACACAGGGATGCTTTTCAGGCTATTAACGAGTGAAAGCTTGGCACCTCGTTGCAACTCCCTTATAAGATTCGCTTCTTGAAGTCAAGAAGAACCATGTCTGGCCTTGAGTGTGCAACAGAAACAATTGTCGAGAATATAAAGTTCCAGTATATGTGGCACTTCCCCTTCTCACAATTGACTCAATTTCCCTAGGAGCATTTAGAGGAATGATATTAAGGTTAGTGCCTTAAGAGTGACAGAGATGGTAATAAAGAACTCTTAGGGGCGCATTGTGCCTTTGGATGTAGGTCGTTCCCGCATTGAGTTGAACAACTAGATAGTATGTGAGCTAAATGCTCAGGGTGTGCATGTCACGCCCTGCAGCTATCATCGGGAATGTCTTGGCTCAACATGTGGCGACGGTATGTTAAGGTAGAAATGACACCGTCCTGGCATGCTAAAATGAAACCCTACGTATCAGACTTCAATCCGGGCGGTTTAAGGAAAGCCAACGTTAGTTCACACGACATTGACTGATCCTCCACATTTCTGTGAAAGATACCGTGCATCCTCTTATCGAGGAGCTGTTCACGAAAGTTTTTCTCTTGTGCTTTCTCAATCCGGGCATTCAGGAGTGAGTACTCGAGATAGATAAGATTTGATGCATTTCACACACCCTTAATAGTGAAGTTAAGTCCGAGTGTTTCAGCAGCCTCCTCCGCTGCTTTGTACAGGCACGCTCCTTTGCCCACTTCTTCGTGATTCGTGACCATTTTAAGAAGAGGGTCTCTTCCATTTGCGACGTTCATCGAACAACTTCAAATGAATAGAAGACTGCCGGGAGGCCAGCATGTTCGTTGCAGATACTTTGTTCCTCGCCGACAGTTCGGAAGACCAAATTTGCCAGATGAGACGTTTGTACCTGCTTAGGAGAGTATCCTTTATAGATGTCATATTCTGAATGCGTTTCTGTGGCACGTCCAGGTATGTGTAAGTCTCTCCAGCGCAAAGGTGTCGTATAGCGCTTCTATCAACGAGCTCAGGATCTTCAGGGATGCCATTAAGTTTTCCTCGCATTATATAAACCTTGGCGCATTTGTCTAACCCAAATTCCATTCCAATTTCCTTACTATATCGTTCGACAATAACTATAGCTACATGTAGTTGCTCTTTGTTTTTAACATAGATTTTAAGATCGTCCATGTAAAATACATGAGTGACTTTGTACTTTCTGTCTGCAGGTTTGCCGCACAAGTACCCGTCGGAATGGTGTAGCGCTAGAGATATTGGCATTAATGTAAGGCAAATGAGGACTGGGCTATGGTGTCGCCCTGAAAGACACCTCTCTGAAAGGTGACCTTGTTAGTTGTCATACTATTTTTTCCAGATAAGATAGTAAATCTAGTTTTCCAAAGCGGCATCAATCTCTCTATGCACCGAACGATTTGCGGATGAACCTTTAAACTTTCCAAAAGACAGATGATAAGTCTATGGGAGTTCGAATCGAAAGCTTTCCGATAATCAATCCAGGCCATCGATAGGTCACGCTGGATTCAATGCAATGGATCGGCGGGATCTCGCGATTTTTGGATGGACGGAGCAACTGAATCACGACTTACTAGAGTGCTACGATGCGAGTGTGGCCCGTGAACGGGGTTACATGGCACGGCGGCATGCTATGTGGTGCGAGAAACACCCGGAGCTATCGCACTTTTCGCAGCAACGTCTGCGAAACCATGCTGAACTACTCCGTAAAAGGGGCTATGTAAGCGGAACGCCTACTCTACCACAGTTAGAACAAGCCGACAACAAGAAAGAGAGGCGACACTAAGACCAACCGCGGGCAGGCATCCAATAGATTAAGAGCGATGCTTTACGACCCGGAGAAACATCAACACCAAGGTTTCTCTCAAGCCTAAAGATCTCGCTGAAATGGATAACGGGCTTCGTGGACATTTTTCAGGTGAAACCGACCTCTGGGCTATCAATTATTGTGTGTATAATGCAGCTAGAGCTTTGACTGATGCGAACCGTAAAACAAAACCAACGGCTAATCATAAGACCAAAAGACGAATGCATCAACTTGCCATAAAGATAGGCTGGGCAAGACAGTACGCGTCCCGCATTCAATGTGTGATTGACTACATCACATCTGGCAGGAGTTTTACCGCCAAGGTTCGAAAGTTCGCGCGCGAACTTCGGACTTGTTATCACACACTTAACAAGTCAAAGCTGCTGACCATCAGGCAGCATATTATTGAGAGAATACGGATACTATCTGACGCTAAGAGAAGTCTAGAGCGGAGGCAGAGGTGGGTCAGAGAAAATCAACAGTTTCTGTCTGACCCATCTCGACTCTTCCAAGACCCTCCAGTTACTGTCGAACACCCACCCAAACCAGAGGAGGTCGAAGTATTTTTGGAGAGAAGTCTACGAAGTTCAGCATAGACTGGACGAAGACTCAGAAAATATAAATAGCTTCAAGGAGTTATGTGTTGCCCTGATAACACCTGATAAAGAATGCCCACCCATCACTACCGAGGAGGTGAAAAAGTGTTAAGAAGGATGAAGAACTATTCCGCACCGGGACCAGATTGTATCAAAATCTTCTGGTGAAAGAAGTTTTCTTCAACCCATCAACATTTGACCCGTATTTACACCTCATATTTGAAGTCGGAAGAGCCGATTCCAGAGTGGTTTGTGGAAGGGCGCACAATACTCCTGCCGAAAATAGGCAACTTAGCTGACCTGAAGAACTACAGGCCAATAACTTGTCTGAACACGCTTGATAAGATATTCACAGCTATCCTAAGTGATAAGATTGTTCGGGCAATTGAACCTGTGTGGCGAGAAATGTATGAACAACGAAGTTCAAAGAAAGGCGTAGCCGGATGTCGGGAGGACCTGCTCATCGACAGATGTGTCTGCAAAGATACAGCATTCTACCAGCGTGACCTATCGCTGGCCTGGATTGATTATCGGAAAGCTTTCGATACGACATCCCATAGACTTAGCATCTGTCTTTTGGAAATCTTAA
>NC_046659.1:49346933-49359554 GCF_010883055.1 Belonocnema kinseyi | reverse complement strand
AAATTTTATATAAGTGAGTCGTTAAATTATATTATTATATTAATGTTTTAATCACGTTACCGATTTAATGTTGGAAAACGTGTGATTTTTAGATTAAAATCAAATAAGACCGTATTTTTATTTTAGCCTTATCTAATGAAAATTGATTAACTATTTAATAGTGGATCTATATTAATTCTAAATTTTATATAATGGAGTCATTAACCAAATTTTTTTCACGTTTTAGTTATAATATTAATATTTTTATGATTTATATATTTGCAAATTATAAAGCTCAATAATATTATGTCGTACATGCTTATTATTTTTTAAATAATATTATATTCATATTCCATATTTTAAAATTATTTATAAATTGAAAATTAAATATAGTTTCAAGAAATTTTAAATTGGCTTATTCAATGTTCCAGAAATAATTTTTTTAATTTTATCTTAAAATCTAATTTTGTTAAATAATATAAAATATTATTAAATTAATATATATTATGTCAAATCATTAAGTTTGATAATATTATAATATAAATTAGAATTTATTTATGAAAAATAAAATATAAAAGTACGTAAAGATTAGATTTAAATTGTTTAATATTTAGTAATATAAATATGTTATTTCCTCTTAGATTATGTAATTAAATATTGTCTAGTACTTTCGTAATAAAAGTAAATTTTTTCTTTTAATTACTTGTATTAAAAATATATAATTTTTTATAGTGCTTCCGATATTTTGAAATGAGTATTTGAATTAAATTTTCTAAATTATATTTACATATATTTTAACTTTGTTTAACTTAGTTAGAAAGCTTATTAATGAATTAAATGTAGAGAAATGCAGTTTCAAATTTGAATGAGAATATAATGAAAACATTATTTGAATGTTTTCAGGAAAATAATTGTGTAGTGCTTTTTATGTTATGAAATGATTAATTAATTATCAACTGATTTTACCAAAACTCACATTTTCTGGAATTAGTTTATGAGTTTATTAATAAAGAAAAATTTCAAAAATGAAAGTTCAATTTAAAAAAATGTATTGACTCAAAATTATTTAAAGTTTCTAGTGAGAATTATAGTTTAATGCTTCTTATTTTGTAAAATACCTAATTGATATAAGATGAATATTTTTTTGAATATTAAATTGAATAAATATTAAAATTTATTACCTTAAACTTAAGTAACACAAGTAAAAAATAAATAAATAATTTATTTGTAGGTTATATAATGGAACATTGAGTATGATTTGCATAATATAAATCAATTTATTTTTAAAGTACCTTTATTTCAATTAAGTAATTTTTCGGAATTATGCTGGTGTTCTGAGATTAATATTTTCATTCAATTTTCAAAATTATATGTAAAACTGTTTTAATTTTTTCCCTTAAATGAATATTAAGTCACTAAAAAGTGAAACTTTTGTAAATAACATTTAAAATCAGTGAAACAATTTATTTTAGGCTTTTTATGTTATGAACCATTTAATTCATTATTAACCAATAATGTTCTTCACAATTTCTTCATATTGGTTTTAATTAGTGACAAAGGTTATTAATAAATTAGACGTATAGAAATGCTGTTTCCAAATTTAAAGGAGAATATACAACTAATGCAAACATTATTTGAATATTTCGATGAAAATAATTGTTTTATGTTTTTTATTTTGGGAACTGATTAATACATTATCAACAGATTCTACTAAAAGTGACATTTTCTGGATTTAGTTTAAAAGTGTAAGATTAAGTAAAATGTTTATAGATAAAAGTTCTAATTTAAAAAAATGTATCAAATTAAAGTTATTTGAATGTTTTATAACAAAATTACATTTTAATGGTTTTTCTGATTATTAAAGTAAATTAAAATGAAAAATTAGTTCCTGAAATTGAAGTAACATAATATAATTATTGACTGAAAGGTTCTATGATGGAATATCGAATATCATTTGAATATTAAAATTTAATTTATATTTACAACTATATTATTTCAATTAAATAATTTTTGAAATGATTCTGATGTATTGAAATGTGTATTTGTATTCGATTTTTCATATCATATGGAAATATGTATGATTTTTTTCTGAAATTAGTATCAAAAATTACCAATAAAACAAATTTGCAAAAATGAATTTGATATTAAAAGAAAATGTACAGTGCAAATTATTGCTATGTTTAAATGAAAATGATGGCTGAATGCTTTTTATGTTATCATTTATGAAAAAATCAATTAATTGTTAGATGACTAATTTTTTCACAATTTCGAACTAGATGACATCTGGGTAATCTTTTTTTTAATTTTTAATGAGATAAGTATAATAATATTATTGAAAAAACTTATTTTAAGAATTAGAACAATAAAATCGTCTTAATAATTTCGAAAGATTTTGAGATTAAATTTTTTCAAACAGTTATGGGAAAATTGTAAACAGTTAATATTTCATTTTGAAATAATAATGTTAAATTTTAAAGATTTCGAAATTGTTTTTAAAACAGTACGAAAGATTTTAAGACAATTATTTCCTTTTTCCAGGATTTAATTTAAATTTACGTAAACTTAATTTTTTAGGGCGTCAAGAGAAGGAAAAATATGTAGTTTAGATTCATGAGAAAATTTTAAATAATTTTTTACTAGTGAGTTCTAAGAGCTCATTACAAAACATTACAAAATGTTTCCAATTATTTCATAAAATGTAAAAAAAAGGTTTAAAAGTTTTTAAAGCAACATCGTGCCATAATATATAATTTTAAAACAAATTTTAGTAAATTTGAGAGATATGTAGAAGTTTTGAAACGATTAAAAAACAATGAAAATTTATAAGATATTTTAGGACTTTTTTAAAAATTCAGGATAATGACATAAATTCTTTAGGTTCCTAAAAAGATTTTTTCAATTTTTCAATTTGAAAAATTTGCTCTAGGAGAAAATTCAAAAAGATTTTGAAACATCAAATATTTCCATAAATTTCGAGAAAGAGTAGAAGATTTTAAAGCAAAATGTTTCAATTTGGTAACATTAAAATTTTAAAAATAAATCAAACCTTAAAATTCTATAAATATTGCTAAGATTTAAGGAGAATAAGGAAAATTTTTAAACTGCAGAAGATTGAAAAAAATGCAGATTTATGTGAAATTTTTTAAACAAAAAGAAAGGTCTCAAGTGAAGAAATAAATGTTATTCAAGTTGGTACGAAAATTGGGGATGTTTTCAGGCAGCGTTTTACACTTTAAATAACTTTTCAAAATTTCAAGAAAAATTCCAGTCAGATAAAAATATTTTTAAGAATTTAAAAGGCATTGTATACATATTTCATTTTAAAGGGGCTCGAACTTTTCCCATTATTTTGTAAAATCCCGTAAAATACATTTTTTTAATCTAGATTTTTTGTTGACGAATCTGAAAAATTCAAAAATTTGTTATAAGTTTCTTCAAATTCGTTAGAATTTTTTAAAGATTTTGAGCTTAATTTTTTACATTTTAAATGATTTTTAAAAATTCCAAGAACAATTGGATTTATTTTAAAAATTTTTTGGAATTCAGGAGGCTTTGCATAAATTAAAAATATTTTAAACCTTGGATGCATTTCCGAAAATGTATGGAATATTTATCATTTCATCCAAAATTATAAAAGCCCTAAATATCTTTTGAAAAGGCTAAAATTTTTCTAATAATTTGTAAAATCCTGTAAAATAAAAAAATATATATTGTTTAAATCTTCTACATTCTTTTTTTGACATATCTGTAATATTTAAAAATCTTTCCTAATTATCTCATGAAAATGATAAAATTTATGTAATTCTAAAAAACCGGCCGATACTTCTTTCCTTGTAAATAATTTGAAAATGTGTGTAACTAAAGAAATGTCAAAAAAGCATTGTTGTGTTACGTCAAAATATTGTTTATTTTTTTTGTACACTGCACTTTATCCTAAAAATCTGTTTTTATTTACAAAACGTCTATTAAGTTTTTTAAACTAATACAAAAAAAAATTTACGTAACTGCAGTTACGGTGTGAGAAGGTAAAAGTGTTTGAACTAACGTTACGTAATATGTGAATAAGAATATAAGTGTTCAGAAAATTTTAACAAATAAATTGAAATGTATGTACAATTAAATATTATTTGGAGGAATGTTTGAAGAAATATAAATTTTTGGTATATTATTGTGTATGAATATATTGTATATATAAATATATTATTGATTAGACTTGAGTGTAAATGTTGAAAAGAAATCACTTTTGTACAGATTACACTAGCTTTTCCTTATCTAATGTTCTCTCTTACATGCTTCTAAAGATGTGCTTTTTTGAATTTCTTATATCTTTTTTGCTTTATTCTACCAGAAGATTTATGTGATATTAATTGATTGGACCTTCATTTTCATCTTCTACATAAGTGTTATAAAAGTAGAAAAATAAATAAATAATTTAGTGAATTTTCTAATAATTATGATCCCATATGAAAAATATTACATTCATTAAATTGAGATTATGCAATACATTAGAATGCTTTACTTTAATACTATAAAAATAGTACTTTGAAAAAGAAGTTTTATATAAAAAACTAATTCTTTAATTTTTGATAGACTTCATTAAGGGGACCCAAATGACAATTATATTAAATTTCTCGACAGAATTTTCATTCTTAAAATCCCTATATTGGTGAAATTATAGAACTGGGGACTCTCAATCCAATCTCTGTATGAATCTGTTGTTAATACAAATGACTGACACAATTATTATAAATACGCAAAATAAGGGTCTCCTTATTAATAGGAATAATGGTAGAATTATAATTATATAATTATATAAAATGGTTTACTGATTGCCCAGGTGATAAGTATTCTTCAATATTCTCTTGAACGTTCTTTTTTATTTGTATTGCAATCATATTACTGAATTTATATCCACAGACTATAAAGCTTGGCGCAATGCTGCTGGCTGTCCGTTTTGTTTTTGCTTTATTCGCAAACAACAGCCTTCATGCGAAAACAATAGACATTGTTCAATCGACCGGTACAATTCGGAGTTTTGCAAATGCCTTTATTCTTGATAATAATTTCAGATTCGAAAAATAAGCTAGGAATAAAATTTAACTGAGATTAGTTTTTTTAACTTATGAAGATTTTTCGGATCCTAAAATCCTTAAAATAAAATATAAAAATTTTCATATTGGAATTTAAGTAATACATAATTAAGTGAGGTATAAATATTACCTCTAAAATAAAGTTTGTAAGGTGACCAAAAATGGGAATATTTTTAATAAATAAGAATTCAAATCCATAAAAATTCATTAAAAATTGCACTTTCTCTATTAAACTGTATAATTCTATTGCCCTATTTAAATAAAACAACAATTTTTCAAACCAATCATAAATTAGGGTATAAAAATATTTTTGGTTCCACATTTCGCTGAGTTAATTTAATTCAAATTTGTTCTTATTAGGAAAAAACTTTCATACTTCGTAACAAAAGAGTAAAGTAATAAATGTTTCATTTGCATGGTACTGAAAACATTTAAAAAACTGTTTGCTCAATAATATTACTATTGGTCAAAGTTTCATGCAGATTTTCACCCAAGTTTAAATTACAAAAATACTTGGATTTTAGTAAACAGCGATTTATTTTACCCGTTAAAAAATTCTCAAGATTTAATTTTATTAATAAATAACACTATTCTACAGCGATTTTGATTATGAAACATTGATGGGTGAATAGGGTATATTGATAATTAAAACCTATAATAAATAGCGTGATGTGTGTTGAGAATCATCTTGCGCTGTTTATTAATAGTCTAATTCGTGGATTTCCTTAATTACGTATATTTCAAGCAAATGTCCAATCATGGGGGGGAGCCATTGTTTTGATTATCATATAATATATTTGGGTGCACTAAAAATGAATCTGATCAAATGTTACTGGAAATTTTCCTTGGTTAGACAAATAAATAATAAAAAATATGTCCGCTAAATTCTGAGCGTGCTCCAATCGCTTCCCTCGAGTCAGATCTCGCGCTTAATAATATATTTGAATCGCGCTACGCTCTCCATCTTCGTTTTTCCTTCCATTTGTACATAGATCTTTCATAAATGAAGGTCAGATCATGGACATCCAATAACAGCAGTAATTTAGTGATCATGTATTCTCTTTAGAAAAAGCTCCAACTTTAACGAATTCATTCTCATCACGTGTTGCGCTGCGCACTTGATTGAAGTATGTATAAAACGCGAAATTTTTTATATTATATAGAATTTTATTATTTTAGAGATATATTATAATAATTTCTTCACTTAAGGATAGAACTGACGATTTGCAAGAAACTTTTTACTGTCAAACATTTTATTGCATCGTGCCATTTTTAGATAAATTAAAAATCTTAATTTATTATGTTGTTTTTTATAAAGAAAATGAAAACTACGCGTCTTCAAATATTAAAAATATTGAAAAATTAAACATTAAACATATTATTTATCATTTCACTTTATCTTTTAACGGTTTCTCACCAATTTTAATTTTTCAATTTTCAGTGTTATTTTTCATGATTAAACAAAAAGATCTTTTCTGGGTGAACAATTGTTGTACATTAATTTTTTTCGTATCTGTAATAGTTTGACCGCAAATTGGAATTTTTAAAATGTTTTTAGTTGTTTTTTCTTTGGATAAAACTGGAATCGTTGGTCAAAAAAGCTAGTTCACGAAGTTAAAAAAGTTATTAACGTTTATCGAAGATGTGTACACATATTTCTGTCTTGGGTCGTAGATTAGGACGCACGTTATGTTTGTTTCGAATTCAGAGGGTCCTAAAAAGCGAAGATTTAATTAAATTAACAATAGTCAGTTTTCATGCAAAACAATTACCATCGCATTATGATGAGAAATCAAAAATAAAAAAGATTTAAGTTTATCGATACGCGCAAAATAAAAATCATTATAAAAAAACCCTCCTCCTAACGTAAATACGTTAAATGATCAAATAGCCTTTTGGAATAGGAATGACAACTATATAAGCATAATATGAAGTTAACACCTTATCCCGTTATTTCAAATCTAACACAGTGCCAACCTCATATGGTATTTACCTAGTTGAGATTCGCATGTCTTCACTAAAACCACCCGTTAATGTTCAATAATAATAAAGTCAAATTTTGTAAAATATTTCAAGTAATTTAAAATAACAATATATGAGTATCAAGAATTTTAAAGCTTTAAATTTAAAATATCGTAGCAAAGAATGAGGGCTCTTAATTTTAATTAAATAAAATAGCAATTGTGCAACAAATGTAGAAGAGGAAATAGTATATTGCATAATAAGGGGGAATATTTCTCCTTTCTGCGGCAAGGGAATGTTTTCTGCAAGAGTCGAAGACGAGCGCACAAGTGCGAACTTGCACGGAAAAAACTGAGGTTGCCATTAGAAGCCATTTTTGCTCCCAAAGAAGCTGCAACAAAAGTGAACCTAACTTGCTGAACACGAACCCAAAGCGATAAGTGAGCTCTAAATGATACCTCAGTTGGTGTTCTAGACTCTAAAGGATTAGAATTATAATTGAGCCTATTTATAAAGAACCTATTTTTCGCTTTGCCCACTTCGACATTTTATTTATTTAATAACATCAATCTTGCCTTAAAGCACACATGTTCTCGAAATCAGATGAACATAACTTAAAGAAGATAATTAAAGTAAAAAAATACTACTGCAAGTAAAATAGATATAATGACTTGATAAATAACATTTCAGGATTATAAAGCAAAGTTGTAAACATAAAGGCATATTCATATGCAAGAAGCTTTTCATCTCAAGTCATCGGCCGATAACTGTAAATCGATCCCTAACTTACCAGCCGTACTTTACAAGCGGTTGGTTTGTGAATGCGCATCCACGTTCTTTTTAAGTGAGCTCCAAGGTCTAAAGGAACACCTTTGGCTCTTTACAAGTATCTATTGGAACCCAGGTTCTAAATGATACCAACTTTCATTTGAGCCGCAACTTTAGTGAACCCCCAGTTTTTTCTGTGTATAGACAAGACGTGTTGAAAACATTTCCGTATCATAGAAATTCGGAAAGATCAACTCCGAGTCATGCATGACATTTTTTACACACTCCTTCTGTTTTTGGTACTTTTCCAAAGTCGAAGGAAAAAGGGCCGCAAAATGCAAAAAGCCATTAATCCAAGCAACGCGTTTGACAATTTCGCTTGGCACTTTTGGCATGCAATACTATCCCTGCTACAGATATCGATTATGAGCCGTATTCTTTCGCTGACGCGATTTTTCCATTTACCACGGAGTAGAAAGTACTTTCACCTGACGCAGCTCGAGAAACGAGCTTGTGGTCGCGCTACACGTGCATGAAAATAGACCAAAATTATTGGGGTATCATAAACCAATTTTAAATTTTGTTTGGAGAAGTGACAATTTACTATATTTTAAAAAGTAAATTGCTGACATGCTTGAAATACATACTCAAAATTAAACATTTGGAAAACTTTACTATGTCAAAATTAACACACCTTAAGAATAAAAAAATATAGATCTGCCGCCAGAAGGAGGTACAACTGCCAGCAACTTATGTTACTAGGTGAAACAACACCTCAAACAGGCACCCAAAACAGTCTCGGTCTGATTTCAGCACTCCTAATGAAGACAGAGAAACTAGAGGGATAGGGTTGCTGATCTAAGTGACTCCTACAGTCTCGTTCAACATAAGCGATACATTTTTAAGCCTTTTAAGTACAATTACCTATATTAATATTATTTTTATAAAGAATTATTTTTGAAAGAATATTTAAATGATTATTATTTTATTCTGTTGATTTTCTACCAAAAAGATGAATTTTTCCAAAAAAATCAAATACTACAACTTTTAGTACAAAAATTAATTTTTATAACAAAAAGAAAAAAAATGTCAACAAAATAGTTTAATTTTTAACCAAACTCTTTACAACGAAAATCCATAATCATTGACCAGATAATTGAATTTCCAACCAAGTAGTTGAATTTTTAATCAAAAAAGCTAAGGTTTCAAATAAAAATGGAATAGGTTATTTTTCAGTTAGACTAGAATACTAGAAGAAAAATAGATTTGATTCCGCCTATTAATGTCTGCGATGTATATTTGTTTATTGAATTGTTTATATAATTAATTAATACCACTCAGCCTTGAATTCCGATGGCTACGCATCATCCAAATGATAAAAGCAAGCAATTTTAGAGCAGAAATATACTTTGAAAACAAATATTCCTTAATGTTGATTATTTTTCAATACAATTTGCTTATATCAATCAGCTTCACAGGCTAATAATTTTTTTCTTCTTTCTTATACTGTTCTGCATTGAATCAAAATTACATGAAGTAGGGTAAGAGCACTAGTTATTGGCACCTTAAGAGAAATTTTAGACTTTAGGAAATAAAAAAACATATAAAATATTGAATTTTAAAATAGTGATAGTTATAAATACACTTCAAATTTTATGTAGAATCCACTGGTATGCTGAATTATTATTTCATGTTGAAAAAACTGAAACGTATTAAAACTAAGTATGTAGTCCAAAAATATTCGTGCTTGCCAATGCTGACCCCAGTTATCGACACCCCCTGCCACTAGTGATTGGCTCTACATTCACATAACCTCTTAAAGTTTTTGTAATTGCATAAAAACACTGATTAAAGAAAATTATGCATCTAAAAATATTAAATAATTTTTCTATTAGCAATAGTAAATCTAGTGTTTTATTAATTTTGTTTTTAGACAAGCCAATATCCTTGACAGCAGATATGAAACTTAGCTATGTCACATTAGTTCTTTGGTATACGTTTTCTTTTTCTCAAAGGTACTTTCTGACGGTCATACATGTAACAATAAAAAAACAGAAGATATAAATTTTAATGATTTTGTCAGTTTCTGATTTAAACTAGCAAAATTAAACAAACAAATTTAAACATCGATATATAAGTAGAGTCAAAATGAATCGACCGATGATTTAATAAAAACTTCTGCTATTTTTATACCCTCACAGCAATATGATATACCGGAATATCCCATTTGATCCCATTTATCTCCCAGGTTTTCCCAAGGAACTCCTGATATGCAGGATATCCCTGGGACGTTTCCGGGATATTCAAATGTCCCAAGTAGGATATAAATTGATTTTCTATATCCCACTTGGGGCATTTGAATATCCCGGAAACGTCCCAGGGATATCCTGCATATCCTGGGGTTATCCCCGGGATATCCAAATTTCCGCTTTGCGGGATATCTGCCGGGCTATCCATAGGATATCCTTGGGACAACCTGGGAGATAAATGGGATCAAATGGGATATCCCAGTATGTCCTATTTCTGTGAAGGTACTAATTTTAATTTCTGCGTAGCATTTAAAACATTGTACCACAATATTAATAGATATAATATGCATAAAGGTAAAAAATTCTATTTATAATTTAAATAAAAACAATATCTCCCTTTACGTAAACGCCTAAACAGAATAAAATACGATATGAACAATACTTTGGAGGTTACGATTACCGGTATATATAAATGGCAGCTTCGTGTATTATAATTTTTAGCTAGTTTTGCATCTACTAAATTACAACTTTTATCGTTCTGGCACTTTTAACACGACATTTTATGAGAAATCCGTGAAATGCTCCATGTCAAAAAAACCTTGGGATTGCATAAGCTTACTTTCTTGTGACGAGGTATGGGTGTAAATGAATGAAATTATTCCAGAATTGCATGTTTTGGTCATTGGCACTGAAGTACCAATTGTTAAAGATCATACTTTTTATGTTAATTTCCATTGGCACCCCCCTCTAATATTAATTAATACATTATTACCGAGGTTTTATTCTTATTTGTATTGAATTTAAATATTTCATTAAAATACTTACAAAAATGAAACAGATATACTTCTTTCTAACGTTGCTATAAAAAAATAAAATACTGACGCTAGCTAACATTTTTGTTGAAAAGTCGATAAATTCTTGGCACCCTGACAATGAAAGAGAATTAAATATTTTATATCTAAATTTGACATTATTTTGCATAAGTTGTATATATCGTTTTGCGCAAAAATGGTAGTCAAATTAAAATAATATCAGTTGAATACGATAAATATTAGAATTTTCTTAATATTTAACAAAAATCAGAGGGGGTGCCAATAACTGGCGCAGTAATAACCATTGGTGCTCTTACACTATAAGAAAAATGTTGCCTAGAGGATAAAACATGAAATGCAAAAAATGACACTTCTTTAACTGTTTGCATTAACATAAAAATTAAATAAACAAAGAATAAATGATAAATCCACACTAAAATATTTCTAGGAGATTTAATCCTGATTTTTTAAAAAATCTCAAATCGGTGCATTATTGCGTTCTAAATATAATTTTGAACCTCGTTTTTCTTTCCACCCTACTGTTGACCGCTGCGTTACAGGCACACATCTATCGAAGGAGTATCGAAAACCCGGCCCGATCCCGAGTCGATATATCGCATTTTGGGCTGAAGTCGAGCCGAACGACATTATTTCGAGGTTTAAAGACTGCCGAATAAAAAAAATGTGCTTACCTTAAAATACTCAGATGAGGTATCTCGAAAATGGCTCATCGATGCAGTAGGCGGTTTGAAACTATGGGAAGGTATAAGAAAATAAAGTAGTTGATTCTAACGATCTTTCTTAGTCTGCAAAGTTTATGGCATGGATACCTGTAACTTTCGAGGAACCATCATCTATCCAAAAAAGATTGGTAGTCCAGAACCCCATGTTAAAAGTGGAGGAGTGGACTATCATAGATGCGAAGAAAAATGCCTGGGTGACATAGTTAGGCATGAGTGCGTTCCTTCAGTGGTCCATAGCATCGAGAAGGTTGACTGTAAACCGTATCTGGAAATAAGAAGGATCCAGATAAGAATACTTTCTAAACCGAAAGAGACTATGATGACAGTGTAAGAGCAGCTCTCCTTGAAAAACCCGAGAGATAACGCTGATCCTTAAATGAATAGCGTAAAATCCTCGAATTTACATTTTATTCAAATTCATCGAAACCACTGGAAATCTGCTTCAACCATATCAAGCAGGTGTATGACAGTGGACCATACGACTTATGCTTTTATTCAAGAACCTTGGTGTTACAAGGCCGAATTGAAGGGTATACGTTGGAAATACAGCTCTATAATCTACAACAGATCTGATGGAAACCCTAGGACAGCGATTTACGCTAGAAGGATATACTAAAGACCTAGTTTCAAATAAAATTGAACACCAAAGAGGAGGAAGATGTCAGGGCATGGCGATCTGTGCAGCATACCTGTCGTTTGATTCTCTTGGTTCACGGCCATCAGAGAGATGGAGACGTTTGGTAGATTACTCTAGTTTGAACGAATATCCAATTATCATTTTATGTGATGCGAATGTGCAACATAACCTATAGAACAGTACGGACATCAACAATAGAGGTAAGTACCTATTAGACAATCTTTTAAATACCGATTTACCAATATTGAATCGCGGAAATTTACCAACCTTTGTAACAACTGGATGTCATGAGATTATTGACTTAACCCTGTGCTCTATAACCATTAGCGAATAATTCAGGGACTGACACGTATCATAGGAACCCAAGAGCGACTGACTGGG
>NC_046659.1:49329057-49346833 GCF_010883055.1 Belonocnema kinseyi | reverse complement strand
AAGTCCTTGAAAATTATTTCTGGGAAGATAAAACGTAAGAATTTGAAGGACTGGAACGAAGGGCCAGTGGAGATGACTGGAGGATGGTAAACCGGATAGTAACAAAATCAAAAATTAGATGGATCGTCCAGCGTTTCGACTCATTCAAGATCCCTGGGGAAAACGGTATATTCCCAGAGTTGATTCAGGAAGGTTCAAATGTTTTTTGGGATCACTGTGTAATATTTTTAGGGGGTGAATAGATATGGGATATAATTTTGTGGCATAGAAAAAGGTCCAATCGATCTTTAAACCGAAGCCAGAGAAAGATTCCTAGTGTAAATCCAAATCATTCAGATTAATTAGCCTAACTTCTGTTATGCGCTTAAAGGAACTCCCTAGTTCCTATCCAGCCCCTTGACCTGCTCGTTGAGGGTCTTATTGTTCCGCCTGAGTCAAATCCCGACAGTACAGTCTTCTTCAAGCTACAGTGCCACAGTAAATATGGATGCGAACCATGGAGCAAATAATAGCAGGTGCAATGAGAAAGAGACACATTGGAAAGAGAAAGAAGAGATTGTTCAGAGCAAAGTAATGTTAAAATTGGATCAATTTTAAATTCAAACTTAAAGTGTGGACAAGGTAGTCTTAACATTTGATCAATTTTAAATTCAGACTTAAGGCCATGTGACGAGTGGGTCACGTGACCAGATTCCTACCTTACCGCCACCTTTCTTATTTCCAAACTTATTTTCACACGAAACACCACATCGAGTTGAAAATTTTGGATAATAAATAAGGATCACTAAGAAAGGTGGGTCAGGTTCTAAACTTTAATAATTATAAAAAAAGTCATGTGATAATAGGTTGGGAAATAAAAAGAGTGGCGGTAAGGTAAAAATCTGGCTACATAACCCACTCATCACATGGCCTTAAAGCATTCAAAAACTTGGATGAGAACAATAAATAGCAATAAAATAAATAATAAAATAAAATCAAGATACTGCCAACTTAACACGTGACAGTGGTTTTCCGCTTTCATTTTTTGGGCAATATAAACATTCTTCTCCCTGTAATTATTTTATTTGTTAAAAAGGTGTACGAGCTGGATTATCGGTGGTATTGACCGTACCTCGAAAAAAAACTTCTTGATGAACGTTGAATGCCGCGATGCTAAAACACTGCAACGTGTGATTCAAAGGTATGTGGATCCAAGAATTCATATTATAACCGATATGTGGCGTGGAGTGATTTGAGTGAGCTATTGAGCATTGAGTGAGCAACTTGAGTGATTTGGGGTGCACACACTCAACTGTCAACGATTCGAAAAACTGTAAATCCTAACGACCGAAATGTTTATACTCAAAACTTTGAGTCTCACAGGTCCAAAATCAAAAGGGACTTGCGCAGGCAACACGGAAAAATTTCAGCTGGACTAAACATTATTTAGTTGAGTATGTTTGGAGAAATGTGTACACCACCAGCAACGAAATTTGTTTAGACTTTTGAAAACAGGCAAATAATTCTATCCTCAATAAGGGACTAGAGTAATTACTTCAAAATAATTTTTCATTTTCGGGCTAAAAAGTTCGCCCTTTTCGGGACCAACACATTTTTTTATGAAAGATTTTTTTATTTTTCTCACCTATGTTTTTTTGTTTCTGTTACTTTTTACTTTTTTCAGGATCCACAGCAAAATTGAATTTTATAAAAACTACTTTTAAAAATAGCTTAAAAAATCAACAATAAAATTTACTCAATTTACTAAACTGAAATGAAGATAACTTAAAGAACAATTAGGAAAAGGTGATTTGAGGATACATATGCACAAATACTCGACATGGTATAAGGACCTTTTATATACACGACTCTATCCTGATGAGGAAAACGTATAGTTTTCGAAACATCGAATAATTTGAATAAAGGATTTTTTCAACACCTTAATCCTATGGTCTGAAGTATGTCATTTTTAAAATCTCATTCATTGTTTTAATTATTAAAAACTACAAGTTTAAATTTATAATTGATCAAATTTTAACACTGCTTCGCTCTGCACTTCAAGTATGAATTTAAAATTGATCAAATTTTAAATATTACTTTGCTTTGAACTGTCTCTTCTTTCTCTTTCTATTGCCTCTCTTTCTAATTGAACTTGCTACTTCTTGCCTATTGGTTCGCATTCATGTTCGCTGTAGCACTGCAGCTTGTAGAACAGCGATTCCCAAACTAGTGCCGCCGGCCGATGAGGCTGCCGCCGGCAGGGGGACGCCACTCCGGGCCGGGCAGCTAGGCAGGCTCCGAGGCAGGCTCCCCGCTGCGAGCAGAAGGCTACTTTCCTCGACTTTCGTGTACCTACCACGAATGACCCTTTCATTGTTATGAACTTGCAATAACTGAAATTATAAAGACTTAGCTCCATTAAATTTTAATTGACTGAATGAATTTCGTGATATAATTTAAAGAAAATGAAAACAAAGTTTTTGAAAATCGGTTAATATCCGAACTAATAAATGAAATATTTATAAATCTTGTGAATGCAACAAAAGTGCGATAACTCTTGAAGTTATTATCCGATTTTCTTCTACCTTCTTTTAACGTTTATTTGATAATCTAACAAATCTAACGGAACTTATTAAAATTCTATTGATTAATATTTAACCAACTTTTCATTTTTCTCAACTGGCTCTAATTCTCTAACAACGAAAAGGTCAGCGAAGCAAGCAACCGAGCACGAACGACTAGCGTCCAGTGTCTCACTTGGGTTCCAGTATTGTGAAAAAATTAGAGGGTGGGGCTCCTGCCGCTCCCCAGAAAGTGCATAAAAAGTTTGGGAATCGCTGTTGTAAAAGACTGTACTGTCGGGACTTGACTCGGACGGAACAATAGGCCCCCCAACGCGCAGGTCAGGGGGCTGGATTCGAACTATGGAGTCCCTTTGAGCCCTTTTATTCCAGGGTCATTGTAAATATTAATCGATTTTTATTTGAAGGAGAAAATCCTGCCGGATAAACCTCTTTATGGTAGTCAGATTGCCTCACAGACAGGTAAATCCACCATTGCCGCACTTCATGCATTTATCTCCCGCATTGAAAAAGCAGGGCGAACAGGGGATGTAGCAATTGCAGCTGAGGAACATGCTGCAGGTATTATTGTTAACAATCTTAGCTTCACCGTTGAAACGTGAAAGTTAAGTTGAAATGAGATTTTCCGCAGGGAGGAGTTTTGCCATTCACCCTGTGGGACTTGTTATTCATTTGAATGATTTGAATAGCATATTAACTGAATCAGGTTTGTATACAAAAGACTATGTAGATGATCTAGTTATACTGATAACAGGAAAGTTTGAGAGAACTTTAGCCGAACTAGTGTAAAGTGCTCTTAACATTGCAGATGATTGGTGCAACGATTGTGGTCTATCTGTTAAGGTCTATAACCGGCAACTATAGTATAACCGGTACACACCGACGCGTTGCAATATTGCAAAAGGCACTGGGCTAGCCGGCATTTAGCCGGCTAGTTCCGCGAAGTCCCATGTGCGCAGAAAATGGCGGCGTAAAGCGAGATTGAAAGAGACGGGCGGATCTATTTATCTCTTTCACTCTCATGATTAGGAAAAATATAGATTCTCTATCTCTTTCACATCTATGATATTCTGCTTTGTGATCCTGTTGCGCTACACCTACCGGACGGCAACATTATTGAAAAGGCAATTTATAGCTTTTATAAGCATTAAATAATAAATTTTGTTAATTTATAAATTAAAGATTTTGTGCCCCCACTGGTTATTCATGTTGCGCGCATGTACGCGCCACAAAATTTCGTCACAGGGTGATTGTAAACATGCTCATATTGTACCACACCTTGTGCGTGTACTTCAGTAACAATCACAAAATGTGAGCGAACATGGTGAATTTTGGCATGCATTTCATGCGCGCACGAATTGTTATCTGGGATGCTATATAAAGCGCGATATATATAACGGCATATATTGCAATTCATGCGATATCGTTTTCTCCGTGTATGACATTTCTATTCACCTGTGATAAAAATCGAAGTTTATATTTAAAAGCACAATACTTTTAATATATTTATGATATATAGGGTATCCAGGTGATTCCACAATTTTTAAATCACTATAAAATTTACCTAATATAACGAGACACGTTTATTTATTATATATACATAAATATTTGTATATATGCTGAAAAACAGTTTTTCGGTCATTTTGAACTTTGTTTAATTTGCATGTTTTAAATTATATGAAAATATACTCCTAAATTGAATCCAAAAAGTGTTTAAAAGTTTTAAATTTAATATTATGAAAATTCAGGGACGCAAACTGTCTTTTGTAAAAGGGGCCGCAAAAACATTGCAGCCCTGGGCTGGAGAAGAGAAGGGTTTCCGAACGTTTTTAGCTGGCGTAGTCACATTGAAGGTTACCATACAAAATTCGATAGAATTTGAGTAAGAAATGTAACACGAATCTATGGCGTTTTCAGTAAGTTAAGATTTCATGCAAAATTCGAAAGAGATTTTTTTCAGTGTGTATAAAAAGAGGAGATTGTACAAACATGCAAGATATCAATTATATATGTCGCCCAATTTGCTTGTTGACTCTGCGAGAGCTAGTACAGAAAGGTTTCAAATGTTAGTTTTTCAAACATATAGAAATAGGAAATGTATTTGTGCATCAAACTTTTTTCGTTAGTTAAATCGTTTGCAATAAACATAATAAACGTAATAATTGATCATTCATATATTTTGTTTAAAATGCGTCTTTTCTGGAACAAAATTAATAATAAGCATTGTCCGCGTAATTAATTTTTTTCTCCCGATCGGTACTAACAATCGGCATAATTTTTGGCATGTCACGTTAAATATCTTCATTCTATAAAGTAACAATCATTTTACCATTGTTGCATTAATATTGATAAAATAAGCAACAATTTTTATAAACAAATAGAATTCGTTCTAACTTCTCAATTGATTTCAATGATTTAGTTGAATAATTACGATAGCTCGTTTAATTACGAAGATTTTGGTAAAAAAATTAGGGAACTTGCATATAATCAAAAGTTGTTCGTGTTTTCGTGTTGATTTTCCGCGCCCCATGCCGCGCGACGTACGATATTCACGACGTTGAAGTTTGTCATAGATATGGATTTCAAAATTGTGTAATTAATTTAAAAAAAAATTAAGAGTCATATTAAAAAAGTAAAAACACCTCTAGATTCGGCTCGGAAATATCTCGGTGTACCCTTTTTGTTTATTTTGTTTAAACAATTTGTTGAACAATTAAGCCATTTCTTATCTTTCTGCAATTGTTATAAACAAAGTATGCATCGGATTGAAAAACCAAGTACACTATTGTATTCCTCATGAAAATATCTAGATGTACATTTTTTTATGTAAACCCATTTTTTAAACAATTACAGCATTTGTTGTTCAGCGCACTGTTGGTCCGTGCCCGCAGATATTAAACGAGCTTTCGTAATTAGTCAACCAAATCATTGAAATCAATTGAAAACTAAGAACCAATTCTATTTGCTTATCAAAATTGTTGCTAATTTCATCAATATTTATGCAACAATGGTAAAATGAATTTTATTTTATAGAATGAACATATTTAACGAAACATGCCAAACATTATGACGATTGTTTGTACCAATCGGGAGAAAAAAATTAATTACGAGAACAATTTTAAAAAAGTTAAATAACAATAACGACTCAAAAAATGAAAATTTTGCAAAATGTTTTAGGGCCATTTTATTTATGTAAAACTCTAACTTATCACGCATTCCCGAAGAAAAATCACAACCCATAAAAAAGTGGCCCACTTGACAAATTTTGACACTTAAGAATTCAAGAATTCCGTGTCAAAATAATTAATTTTGTTTAAAATTTGTGTTATTTATTTAAGAATTAACATATATTTACTTGACAGAACATTTGTTTTGTACAAATACGTATTTATTTTTTGGTGCAAAATTAACCTCATTATTTGCAAATATAAATTCTTGGTAAATATTATTTTTTTATGGGGATTCTTCACTTTACTAAATTCATCTGTACGGGGATGCCACCCTAGAGCCGGATAGCTCGGTGGGCTCCAAGGCAGGGTCCCCACTGTGAACATAGAACTACTTTTGTTGAATTAGCATGAATGCCTTTCATTGTTCTGAGATTGAGACCTGTTACAATAACTGAAGTTATAAAGGTATGACACAACTAAATTTAAATGAGCTGAATCAGTTTCGTGATATAATTTTAGAAATATGGAAAAAAGTTCATGAAAATCGGTTAATATTTCCAATAAATTTGTCCAAGAAAATAAATTACTGGACTACTTTGCAGCGTAACAATAGTGAAATAACTTTTCAAGCTATTAACCGATTTCTTTCTACCCTTTTCCAATGTTCTCCTCATAGTCCAGAAAATCTAACGCTGCCTATTAAAATTCGCTAATAATTATTTTACTAAATTTTCCATTTTTCCTAATCGTCTCTAATTTTCTTACAACTGGAAGGTCGAGCGCGACAAGCCAGCACATGTCCGCATCACCGGCTGTCAAGTGTCTCCCCTTGGGTTTAAGTATTATGAAAAAAACTGAACGTATTAGATTCGTGTACCACCCCCCCCCCTTCCCACTGTCAGGACTGTCATAAGAACCTTTTGAATTCTGTTGAAAAATCGAAAATTCAAGTTTTGATCAAACCAGAAAAAAAAGAATAACAAAACATTCTGTTTCGCGGGTTAACTATGCAAGTTATAAAAGAAGATTAACTAAAAAAATGGTGCTTCTAAAAAAAAAAATTTTGCTAATCACGTTTTAATACGATGAGTATTTTATGTTTTATTCGTTTTAATCTTAAAAGAAAGCATTAAATAAAAAATTTAATTTTTTAAATAAACAATTGTATATTTATAGAAGGCGAACTTTTTAAATTATTAAGTGAAAATATGTATGTTTCAATACCAATACAAATAGTGAATTGTTATATTATAAATTGATTGAAACGATACATTTCTCAGGGTAGCTGAGAATAAAATTTAGAGCAAAATAAGAGCAAAAATATTAAATTATTCATTATAAATAAAATTTGTACTTTATTTCGCAATAACTGAGTAAGCAATCCCGGGCCGAGGTACAAAATTAAATGTAATATACATTTGATATAATAGCGTTGAGCGCAATGCAGAAAATTTCGCATTTAGGAAAAAATCGAGGGCGAAGCACGAGATACGTGATGAGAATGTGTTCGTTAAAACTGAAGGAGCTTTAAAAACAGATAATTCGGAGTCACCAAATTACAGTTTTGTTGATGCTTCAAACTTCAATTTTAAAAAGTTTATGCACAAATGTGGGGAAGTACAAAGACCGAGCATGCAGTGTTGAAGTAAATATATTATCGAGCGCGAAGTGCAAGAGCCAAAAGTCGCTGCAACTTGAAAGCGATAAGAATGTGCCCACGCAGCGGGCAGATTGTTTTTCGTTTAAGAGCTCAACCAATTGCTAATTTCTTTTCATGTTTCTTATTATTTTTTAAGAATGAAATAAATTCCATTCCACGATTTTCCTTTGGAAATCTGGGCACTCTCGGCAATCTAAAAGAAATCTCAGGACTCTCTATGGGAATTTAATTGAGACTGCCACATTCATAGTTTTAAGACTTCCAGATTTCTCAGTGAGTAGCCCCGTGTAAAGTATATCAAAATATATTAATATGTTACAATCTCCAAAATAAGGAAATATATCCTTTGAGCCGAACTCTTGAAATGTAAGCTAATAAATAATTTGATTTGGAAACTGCCTCAGGGTACGTGTAGGCGCCATCGAAAGTTAATATACAGGGTCATCAAAAAGAATCGGACCTCCCCCCCCCCCCCCCCCCCCCCAACCCGCGATCAACGAAAATATGCGTTTCAGAGAGAAATGTTTCAGACAAAAGTTTCCGGGTTTTGGACGAGTATCTGAATGATGACCTTGAAGCTCACCTTGGCGTTGAACTCAAGGTTATTTCGAAGTTAAATTTTATTTTTCAAGTTGAAATCCCTATTTTTGACCCCACCAATCGAAAGAACCACATACGAACATTTTTTTGTGGTCTGATGAGAATATTTTGCCTTCGCTGGCCGGATTCAAATACGAACTTTTGTTTGTGGTCTAATGTGACCATCTTGCCTTAGCTGACTGGATCCACATACGAACTTTTGTTTATGGTCTGATGAGACCATCTCGCCGTAGCTGGCCAGATCCACATAGGATCTTTTTTTGTGGATTGACGAGACCTTCAAAGGAGTTCGCCTTGGCGGGCTCGATCCACGTAGGGTTTTTTTGTGGACTGTTTAAACCTACGATGGATCTTGTCTTAGTCCACCAGATCTAGATACAATATTTAACCTTTCTTTTTAAGCGTATATTTTCGCTGATCAGCCGTCTAGACCTTGTTTGAGTTTGCACTCAAAAGTTGACCTTATAATAACCATGAAGGTCAACGCCAAGGTTAGCTTCAAAGTCACTATTCAGATTCTCGTTCAAACCCCTGTAACTTTTGTTTGAAACATTACTCTCCAAAACGCATATTTTCGCTGATGGGGGGGGGGGAGTCCGATGCTTTTTGATGACCCTGTATATAAAAAATCAATATATTAGCGGGCGCTTATAAAAAAGGCATTTTGGTGCCCAATATATTTTTATTAAATAAGTATATGTTGCATTATATCGGAAAAAAATGAATTTAAAATGCCGTAATGTAGTTGATAGGGATATTCCTTTCACTTTTACTGTTTCAATATGAATAATTTATTATTCATTTTAAAAATATTTTCTTAAGCAGAATCCTAAACATACATTAAGGAATTTCTTTAGGATAGTATATGGGTGACAAGAAATTGGGGGACACTTTTTACTTTACTGGTATTACTTGTAGGAGTCCAAATGCAAATCGTGAATATTATTGGATATCCCTTACACTCTTTCTATTGCAATCTAACATATATTTATTTGTTTAGAAAAAATAATCTGTTTGGGGCGCCGTGTCATGAAGTAGAGGACGCCAACCTAGCGGGGCGCAGCCGGGATTGCCCGGCTGCGACCTCATGCCAGTCCGCCACTGCAAAGTATTATGCTACAACTTTTTTTTTTGCGAAAGTTAATTTTGTGACTAAACATTGAATAATTCCATATATCGCGAAAAGTTTTCCTTTCTTTCTTTATTGAAGCTTGATATATTTGGTTAAAATTTCTTTCATTTTGGATACAAGGTCATGCTTCTTGCTAGAAAATTCATCTCTTTGGTTGAAAAGTTAACAATGTTGTTGAAACTTGAACCTCATTCGATTGTTTGCTTCATAATTCATGTATTTCGTTGAAAATTCGTTTTTTTTTTGTGACAAAATTGATACTGTCCTTTCTTTAAAATTAAAAACTTCAGTTTCAAATTCATTTCTTTAGTTCGAAATTCGTATTTTTTGTTTATAAATAAAAATATTGAGTAGAAAAATCATGTATTTCGTTAAAAATTGGTATTTTTTAGTACCAAATTAATCTTGTCGGTTTTAAATTGAGAATAAACTGACTAGGATCCTTTCATATATATATATAGATATGTAAAAAATTAATATTTTAAATCCTTCTGTACAAGCTCTCGCAGGGTTAACAAAACGGTACGCTAGCATGCTTGTACGATCTGATTTTTTATACAGAGAGCTTGTATATTGTTATTTAATGTACAAAGTACTACTTTAGGAGTAATTTTCCGAAAACTGTTCCCTTTGGGAATTCACATACTCACTTAGGTAGGGGCCCCTAGTTCTCGTATATGGTGTGTTATGAATTTCTCCGATAAAAATAATTTATTTAATTATTTGTAACCTTCACTCATGCAACAAAATACAAATGTCATCCGACCTGATTGGAGCGCCAACTGTCGGATTAGTTCATCGGCCGGACGCTAGGAAAATCAGAAAAGTGGGGGCGATGCGTAGACTTTAGATTGGACGAAAGTACCAAATTCATCTGAAAAAAGGAAAGACTTTTGCCCCAAACAAAAATTCCTGTCCAGGATCCTCAGAGGATCCTGCACATGTTGCTGTACACGAACCTGCACACGAACTTGTACAGGTAATCCTAAATGTTCCTGTTGAGGAATTTGGCGAAGGAAACTGTACATGATCTTGCAAAGGCACCTGCACCGACTGAACTCACACCTCATTTGGCTCTGTGGAGGTACCCATACAGAATCATAAAAAGGTTACCTTGCACACAGGTTCCTTTGCAGGATCATGTACAGTTTTCTTCGAAAAATTGCTGTAGATGAATCATGCCGTTTCGTGTACAGGAACATGTGCAGGATTCCCGGCGGCTCCTGTACGGGAATTTTTAGCTTGGCATGGCGTACCGATTGACCCTGAGCTTGTGGATAACTGGGCTCAGGCTGAGGTCACTAATATAGGCAACCATGAAGACCCATACTCTGATCCTGTTTTGCGGGCTCGATAGATGGCTCTGTAGGTCTTTTTCCCGCTACACGTCGCCCAGGGGCATAAGTTTGATCTATCTTTCTTACTCCTACGTTGTTTTCCGAACGTCAACACATGTCAAATCTAACCCATTAAGAAGTGTCCATCATCTTTGGGGTTTCCTTAAGAGGGCTGGGGACATGGGCTTTTATAAGGTCATCGTTGCACTCTATTTTCTTCGAAAGTACAATGAAAAATATGACTTATATGGTATTTCTGTTTTCAGAAAAGAATGCTGTATGTCTATAGTATTTTGAAATTGCAATAAACATTTCTTAAATTAACAATAAGGTTAGTCAAAGTTACCCTACTTTTGAAGACTAATTTCTCGGCTCGTAATGATTATTTCACAAATTTACAACATTAATAACATCTATTGACTTTTCATCTGAAAGTGTATGTACCTATCTAAACAATTTTTCTTAAATAAATATGAAAAACAGAGTTTAACGAAGTGTCTGCATGGAGTAAATATAAGGCCAGTAACTACCGATTCTAGCGGCCAAATATTGCGGAGGTATTTAGGCACGCCAACGCTGTTGTACTCAGTGCACTGCATGCCCCTTACCTCACCCCGGACAGCAGCAGGATCCTAAGCCTTAAAGGTCACAATGCCTACTCTATCTGTGTTTCACATCTGGTTCCAATCTCAAGAAAACCATTTTAGGTTCATTTCTGAATTTTCTCTTGATTCTATAATGAAATGAACGAAATTTTAAGTTCCAAAAAAATTGGCTAAAAATACTTCTCTGACGTTCAACGGATTTGCACGTTTCTTAAAATTCTGAGTCGAATGATATATACTTTTAGGAGTCACTGTTCTCATAAAAATGAAATACAATAATTCTTCAAAAGTAGGGTAGGTTATTGTTTGTATAATACCATTTTTTATGAAAGAAGTGACTCCTAAAAGTATACATCAATCGATTCAGAATTTCACGAAACGTGCAAATCCGTTAAACGTCAGAGAAGTATTTTTAGCAAATTTTTGCAACTTCCGTCAAGATTGGTAGTTTCTTGCTTTCAATTTAAACCGTGCAGATACTTCCATCACCTCTGTTTTTTCATATTTATTGAAGAAAATTTGTTTAGATAGGTACATACACTTGTAGATGAAAAGTCAATAGATGTTATTAATGTTGTAAATTTGTGAAACAATCATTACGAGCCGAGAAATTAGTCTTCAAAAGTAGGGTAACTTTGACGAAGCTTATTGTTAATTTGAGAAATGTTTATTGCAATTTCAAAACACTATAGACATAGAGCACTCTTTTCTGAATGCAGAAATACCATATAAGTCATATTTTTCATTGTACTTTCGAAGAAAATAGAGTGCAACGATGACCTTACAAAAGTTCATGTCCCCAGCCCTCTTAAGACACATTTTTATGAAAAAAAAAACAATAAAAAAACAAAGAGAAATATATAAATAATAATTCCAGTAATTAATTATGTATTTTTGTTTGTTTTTCTATTGGTTATTCAATTTATTACCTTTTTTAATTTCATTATCTACCAATCATCTGGATATAACCTCAAGCATCTATTATCTTATCTTAAAAACCTGCGGGCTCGTTTGATGTCGCCACCATCGATTATAGGTCTGCACTTCTAAAGCATTGAGTGACCACAGCCTGCCTGGGCTTGCCTCAAAGCCGCATGTAGGACGCAACATCAGTGAAGGCAAGCGCGGATCCACATTGGGGCGATCGCTTGCACCAACGCCAACAGTTCTTGAATTGCATATAGCGTCAGCAAATATAACCCATGCACGTGTCTTCATAACCGAATTGTTATAAGTACAGCTTACATCGTTACAACAGGCAGAGATCCTCTCCTAAAAATGGTCAGGAACCACGAGCCGATTGGCAAAGGAGTGTTCCTTTAGAAAGCTGCGGATCAGGATTCAAACTTCCGTCAATAGCTACTCCGCAAGAAAATGCATGGAAATTTACAGCGAAATGTAAAAAAACATTCCTTGTCGAAGGAGCAAAGTTTTACTTTTCTCAGATCATCAGGGCTTAATTCAGGTACATAGGGTTTCATTTTCAGATTCCAGGGAGGTGTGATTTCCACCATAGTATACCGTGCTTGCGTTCTACATCAGGAAGTTCCCATCGATAGGTGTAGAACATGTCATGCTTACAATGAATACCTAGAACACATACTATCTAGGTGTTCCACACGCGCGGGGACGACGTATCTCTAAAGACATAATGCGGCCCAAAAATTGCTTTATTACCATCTTCGTCGTTCGTACGGTGTTGGCCACACCCTATCTTTCCAATACTCCGTTGCACAATCGAGACACATTCGTAATCGAATATTCGGCTCCGGTCGACTACAACATTACTGTTAAGAAGAAGGAAAAGGAATATTGTTTCGCCGACCTGTGGAAGTTATTTTGTCGTGCCTTGTGTCCACCAATCTCACGGTCGAGAGACGTGGAAATATGTACGATTTACCGCGGTTCTACTAAGAACTGGCGTCATTTTTAGATGGAAGTGGCTCCCAGTTGTGACCCTAAGATAGTTGCTTGGTTTGTTTTTTCAATTATATATAACACTGTTCAACATCAGTCAATTACGAGTTTCATTTTACCAAAAAACGCATATTTAATATTTTTGTATTCAAAATAAAAATATTTACTTATCGTTGAAATGACATTCCCAGCAATACAGTGTTGAAGGGTAAATGTCACGCCGAACAATTTTGAACCTTATTTTCGTTCCTCACCTTTGAATATACATATAAATAATTTTCTTGGGTTTTTGACAAATTTATCTTCGAATTTAATTTTCATCACTTGATTTTCCACTTCGTCAGCCATCGTTAAAAATTTTCAAAAACAAAGTCGATTTATAAATATTATTCCGAAGCGATAAAAACAACTTGTTCATAAATATACACTGAAACTCAAACCATAAGATAAAAAATTTACTTTTATAATACTTCCAACATTAGTACAAGAACTTCTATTCAAAAATCTTCCAAACTTCGACGACCACGTCAGTAACTAGATTAAACTATTGTTGTTTTGAGGATAACTAAGTAGGTGCGTCAGTCCCTAAATAAAAGGGCGGTGGTAGGGGGGGAGTGTGAAAATAAGATTTCTTCATTAGTTATGAAATTAATACGAAATTAAAAGGAAGTTTTGTTTTGAAGTGTTACTGCTAAACCATTTTTAAACCAGATATTCAATTTATTTATTTTAATTAAAGACAGATTTTTTATTTGCCATGCTAAATCTTAGTAGCGTTGTCTAAACAGTGATTTTCGATCCCAATAAATTAATATTTTGAATGTTAATAACAAACTTTAAAAACGAAACACCTATTACTGGCTCTTTCTTACTGGCAAGTTGGTTTTTGCAATCAACTTTGTAGTTTTTTTATCTATAAAATTTTACAGTTTATCTTTTATAATAAAAAGTATTTTACACGCATATTGAATAATTTTTCACCAAATAAATCAACAATAAACCATTGTTGTTATTAATAATCTATTTATTACAAATAATAGACTGATGCATTGTATGGAATAAATCTATGAATTCGCATTAAATAATCGGCTTTTTCTGAAAAGGTTAGAAATCGGAAACTATTCACACTTTAGAACAATAAAAATATTCAAAATGAATTATTTATGTTTTCTAAGTCTATCTGCGTTAAGTATGATACATATTGAGTTTTTTTTCTTTTTAGAAAATAACTTGCGTTAAATAAATATATTAAAACAAAAATGAATATATGCACTCAATAATTTATCTTAAAAATTTCATGCTGATCATTTCTAAAATAAAAACTTTCAAATCTGTACACAATTGCGATGTGTAAACTATTTTGAATGGTAAATTCTCGAGCTAGCCTACCGTGCAGCGGGAAAAGTAAACCCCGTAGGTTTTCTTTTTACTCCGGACTTTGCCTGAGCTAGTCGGGCACTTCGCGATTTGACTACTATCGGCGAGAAAACTATAGGCCTGCTTTTGAAGCTCAATAACTCAGTCAAAAAAAATGCTAGCCCAACAAAAAAACAGTCATTTAAAAGCTGAAAGTGTTTTACGTTAATGAGCTTGAAGATGTTTATGCAAAAAAAATTTTGTGCTTAGCAGACTGAAAAATGTAAAAATAAGTAAGGATTTTTGGGTACATTTAAGAACAGTAAAGTTTAGAGCATTATTTCTTATACAAGGGGCGATGGAAAAAATTTGGAAAAATTCATGAGTATGAGGAAAACTGTTGCGAACCAGTTGCAGTTGAGAAATTTGAAAAATAATAAAAATTGTTGCTTAAAAGCACAACAATGTGCAACTATATTATCTACAGTTCTAACACAGATATTAAAGCGATTTAAACTGAAAACTGGAATTGATAGGCTCTGTATTTATTTTCAATCACCCGGAAGGATGTGTTAGTCTTCTTTTTTATGAAAATCGCGATATTTTTAGACATTTTTTTGTTGGAAAACAAGTGACCTAGTTCTAAATGCTTGAATGGCACCTGGTCACGGGTCAAAGAAAGGGACCAGCGGCCGGTAGTAAAAAAAACGGGCCCCCCTGCTCTCTGTCACTTGTTTTCCAACAAAAAAAATGTCTAAAAATATCGCGATTTTCACAAAAAAGAAGACTAACACATCCTTCCGGGTGATTGAAAATAAATACAGAGCCTGTCAATTACAGTTTGCAGTCTGAATTGCTTTAATATCTGTATTAGAACTGAAGATAATATAGTTACACATTGTTGTGCTTTTAAGCAACAATTTTTATTATTTTTCAAATTTCTCAACTGCAACTGGTTCACAACAGTTTTCCTCATACTCATGAATTTTTTTCAAATTTTTTCCATCGCCCCTTGTATGAAAAATAATGCTCTAAACTTGACTGTTCTTAAATGTACTCAAAAAACCTGACTTTTTTTACATTTTTCAGTCTGCTAAGCACAAAAATTTGTCTGCATAAACGTTTTCAAGCTCATTAACGTAGAACACTTTCAGCTTTTAAATGACTGTTTTATTGTTGCGCTAGCAATTTTTTTATTGAGTTGTTAAGCTTCAAAGGCAGATGCCTATAATTTTCTCGCCGGTAGTAGGCAGAGTCCGAAGTGTAAGTGCTCGGACTTTGCCTGTAACATATATATGTTTCGAGGTTTGTTATTATGCTATCCCCAATGACATTAAAAGTGTCTTGTTTATTGCTTAGAATGTAATATGTATCCGGCCAAAATGAATATTAAATTATTGTTTATCCGCACAGTGCATTTAATTGAAACTATTTCTTGTAATTTGGCATTTCATAAACACCAAAAGTGCGGTTAGTTTTAAAAACGACTAGAATTTAGAAAGTCTATAGAATGCTTTTTGAAATATGAATACTTACTGTTAATTACAATAACAAGTAGATTTAACAACCATACAAGTTTTGTACTGTATACATTTATCCACCACTCAAAAAGAAGCAAATTTCGATTTGGCCAACACGACACAGCATAAATGAACGAAGTCACGTATTTATCACTCATGTGTAATAACAATGGTGTAATAATAAACTTAATTTTGTAAAGAGAGCGCCATTTGTCATTTCTATCATTTTTCAAACAGCAAGTCGGCCAACCTGCTTGTCGGTAAAACCAGCCCCGGCTCACCCCTCTATCTGATTACCTCTTGAAAATCACCCGAACCAAAATTCATTTATATTGAATATGTGTCCTTTTATTATTGACAGAGATTATATTTTATTGATTCTTAGAACACTACCCGTTCATTTATTTCAGCCTGACTTTACAGTCTTCTTTTCAACATTTGAGGAGTGCTTGTAAGCATTTAATGGAGACTGATAATCTAGAGTTGCGAACGATACTTCGAATAGCTCGTTGCATTGGGTTATGTAAGATGAATCATCAGATTTATGCATCGTGTTGAATCGACTAGTAGTGAGCTCAAGAAAATACTCATGACTGCCGTACCGAACAATGTAAAAACGATCAAGCATTTCATAGAAAACCGAAATTAGAGCCAAATCCGAGGCAAAATCGGGGGAAAAGCTCAACTACCGAGGTTCATAACTTTGGATCTGTCAGGGATAGACAATTTGAGTTTTATTAATTCAATATTTGTAATTAAGTCGGCATCCGCTTATCTGAAAACAATTTTTATGTGAGGTGCCCACAAATATGGAAATTTATCAAAAAATACTGAAACATACCATTTTTCCGCGAAAAATCGAAACCAACGCTACCTGTTTCAAGCCATATATCGGGACTGATTATATCTACAACACTTGATTTCTGTTTGTTTTTTGAGACATTTTTTTCAATATTTTTCATCTGTAAAGTGTATACAGCTCAATATATATTCAAATCGAGATGTATTTTGAAAAAAAAACTTAATTTTATGACATTTCTCCACAATTTTTAAGATTTCCTGTTCTTGTCCTTTTCCCGCAAACGTAGAGCCATTTTTAAATCGAATAGTGATAAATTAGAGTCAATCATTGAAAAATTTAAATTTGGTTTTTTGACGAGCCTTTAGATGATTTATTTTTTTAATCATACCATTTGTATCCCCTTATTAAATCCGGCTTCTCAATTATAAGTTTTTTAAAGGTGTGGGAGGTATAGGAAAGATTGACATTTAAGAAGCCATAATTAACAGGAAACTATACAGCATTGTCTAGAGTTTAGGTTGGAAAGAGGGAGCATTCGATCAAGGCTAATCAATGGTAATCGGATTAGGTGGTTCAGACCTATCGGTAACTGTATTTGACATCTGTCAAATTAAACGCTTCGATGAACTGACAATTACGTGGAGTCAGAACCTGGAACACCTTCTTTAGGCATCGAATCCCCACTCTCTATAGTCTACATATATATACCTTCGACACCCTCAAGCCAGACTGGGAGTATATATGTATTGAGTCCTTTAAATGTGGCGTTCACGGACAACAAACGCAAATCAACTTCGGAAATGGAACAAAATAGAAACTCAAGTCGACAATGTGGATCAGTGCATCACTAACATTCACAGTCCGAAAACAGGCGATTGAGAATCAAGCCCGATTTCGATCGTTGCGGTTACCATCCGACCTAGCTACTAATATACGTGTACAATATAAATGTTTACATAACGCTAGCCTAGAGCAAGATGAATTCTAATTCAAGCGATTTTACCAGAACCCTTACTCCCTATTCAGAGTAATAGGACTGGATTTAGTCTTACTCTCTTTTTACATTCTCATCAGAGAAGGTATTAGATTTGTGTAAAATTTGTCACCCCCCCCCCC
>NC_046659.1:49307652-49328957 GCF_010883055.1 Belonocnema kinseyi | reverse complement strand
GCGCATACTTTGAATAAAATATTTGTTATCATTCTCTTGAAATAAATGTGTTTTTTTCTTGAAAAAATACCGGTTTCATATGTATACACCTGGTATATATGCCTGTTTTTCTGTGAGCAGTTTGAAAAAATCATTATATTAGATTGGACTTTGGTACACTCTTTTAGTGTCCTAAACTAAAGGTCAAGTTTGTTAGCTATTCGTTTTGGATAAGAAGTTAAAAAGTGAGCGCATTTTGAATATTTTTGAGACCACTTTTTTAAAAATTCAAAAATTTTCTGTACGGGTGTTTATAGCATGCAAAAAGTTGAACAATTTATCCTGATGTCTTTTTTTACAAAACCAAAAATTACCAGAGTTAAAGTATTTACAAAAATTCCAAAACACACGTAAATGAACCTTTTAAGCCAAATAACGGACGATATGAAGAAAAGTCAGAAAAAGCTTGATTTCTAAATGCCCTAAAAGATTATCATAACAACTTTTTGAATTTTCTTTCTGTTTTAATACTAATGCAAGTTATAAATTATAATAATATACATTTATAGGAATGATATAAAATTTCACGGATAACCTACACGGAGAAAAATGGATGGTCAAAGTTATATGGTAAAAATTTAGAGAGCTAGCAAGTCTGTCTGCATGGTCGAACGGTCCTTTCATATTTTTTTCGACATGGTTAAAAAGACTCTTGTTTTATCGCCAGTCTGACTTTTATAAGAGCATTACACTCACTATCAGGGATAACTAAGGTATCCTTTTCGGAATGGTCAATACGCACATATTGTTTTCACTCATTTCGACCATCCACGAAGGAGTAGATAAGCCATTGCGTATGGTCCATTGCTTGATTTTTGCGCGTCAATCATACGCGTGAAAATTTAAAGGGTATCGCTAATTGGCTCCAGTCAGCATAACCAAATCATAGACAGCATAGAGATATCTGTTAAAAAATAAGGTTTTTACCAACTATCTCAGTGCAAAGTGAAGTGTATTTATTGAGGATTTATTGGAAATATCTTATTCTGTAAGTACCTGTTTTAAATAAGTAATTGTAACGTTAATATTTTCTATTAGTAATGTGAGATTTAGGACATTCAATTAAAATCTTTTTGAGGTTAATGTAAGTTTGAAATAGATTATAATTATTTAAGTAATCACTGTTAATTATAGCATTAGTCGATTTAGGATAAACTTGAATTGTACTCATTAATTTGAAACTAAATCATTATTTTTCAGTTCTGACATCAACTGCTGAGATTCATGCAAAGACAGATGGCAGAGGCAGGGTCAATGCACCCGTGATCCTACATCCAGTTGATGGAGTAGAATATCAGAGAAAATCAGATCGACCATCTGAGATTTCCAAACCGGCCCTTCACAATGATCGGGTCAGCCAGCTTTGAATGGCCGAGACGACGGTCTGAGACAATCCAGTCGTCTTTCTGAGATTGTCGATTTGGTCATCTCGTTTTTATCTTCTACAGATAGCCGCTTTAGCCATATTCAAGAACTGTCCTATAGTCGACCCTGCAATATGATATGTCTGCACATTTATATGGCCAAACAGACCTTACATTTTTCTCCGTGTAGAGTGCGAAGGACGGGATACGTGATGAGAATGTATTCGTTAAATCCGAAGGAGCTTTAAAAAAAGAGAATTCACGATAACCAAATTACTGTTATCGATGCTTTCATCTTTAGTTTTCAAAATAATCCACCCAATTTTTGAAACAAAATTGTGCTGTGCATAAATAATTAAGATTTCATGAATAAGGTTAGGTCGTTATATATTATATTATAATATCAAAAAACTATATTTTTAATAATTGATTTCTAATGTTAGATATTACCGATTGCTGCTATGAATTAGGCAACCAGGGCTGACAGGTTAGAAAAATGCAGACACGTATCATCCTGTGGATATAGGAAAAACAAAAAACTACCTGATGGAGCTCCGGTGCCGTCATTGATTAAAGCTATACTCGTGAATAGTGATGTTTCTGGTTTAAACCCGGGCCAAGGCTGATTTCTCCTCGTTTCTCCAGAAAATTATTTTACCAGTTCACGGCAATATCTAACATCATAAATTAATTAATTAATTAATTAATTACCCTGGTCGACTACATAACTACAATAATATGTTGTCCAATACAATGAATAAAAATTATTTATCTAGAAAAAATACATCTTTCACTCAAATAAACTTTAATTACTTGATTCGCACATGAATGAATTACTTAATTTAAACATGTATTGATCACATTAAAGAATCTGTATAATTTAAATAAGGAAATATCTCTTAGGGTGTGAAAAACAGATATTCGAAGAAACTAGGGGCTTCAGCTCCAAAAGTAATTTCTTTTTGCTTTTTTTTTATTTGGATTTTGTTGTTGTTATTAATTGACTGAATATTTTTTAAAAGAAACAAATTCATTTATATATTCAAAAACATTATTTCTTTGAGCACAATTTTTTTTTTAAACTAAGAAATATTTTTTTGGCCTGAGTGTGTAAGATAATTAACTCAAGGAATTTATATTTTCAAAATTGAGAGCCTTGTTCTCTTTAATCTCGTTCTTGGTTCCAAAGAAATAATTCTTTAGTTCAATGATTTTGAGCCTTTAAATTAAGCAAACAAAATTCTGTTTGAAATAATTAATTCATCGATGCGTGAAACAAATATTTTGGTTTTTTGAATAAAAGAAATATCGAAATAACCAGAAGCAATATTAATTAGGTGAATGAAATATTTCTTTCATATAAGGAGGTTGGTATTGCTATTCCAATAGATCATGTCATTAGTCGCATAAATTAATTTGTTCACTTGAGTATTAATTTATTTACTTGAAAGATATGCTTCTTTTGAGAAATAACGTGAATTGATTCACATCCAATCAACATTTCCCAATAGAAAAGATATATATATATATTTTTTTTAAATAGCTTCATATACCATTCGTTAAAAAAATATTTAGGTAAATTTTTTTATTTGTACCGATTAGTTCGAAACATAAGCCTCCAGGTGTGCAGAGTTTAGGGTCTCATAATAGAAATTAATTCCCAAATCTTTAATTAAGCCATACATTTTCACCATGGATATAATCTCAAAAATGTGGTGATTTGTGTTTATCGGTTTTCCGAAGCATTGGTCTTGCATTTCATTTTTTTTCTACTCCGTAAAAATGGAAATAAATATATTATTATAAATTATAATCATTATGATTGCATTAAATATTTTTTCAATAAATGGTCCTGTTTAATTTTTGTACTTAAACTATTCAAATTTTTTTAAATAATAAAGAAATTTTTTATTTAAGTAAATTGTTCTTTGAGTCAATGAATATTTTATCAAATTTGTGAAGTGTTGCTTCTGAACAATTTGTCGCGTCTTAGAAACAAATAAATATTTATTTGCGTTAATGAATATTTTTTTGTTAAAATAAAATGTTTATTTTACCTTAAAATACGCTTATTTCAATCAAAGAATCATATATTTGGTTCAAAAAAAAGTTTACTCAGTCCGAGTTATATTTATTTTTATGTAATAATTATCTTCTTGAACTCACGCTGTATCTCTCACTTATCATAATAAATACTTATTTATTACAGTCAATAAGAAATCTTTTTTTCTCAACGAATATTTCAAAGTGGCAAGTAAATATTTATATGTCTTAAGCATTTGCGTTCGTTAAACTGAAAAAACATTTCTTCAGAAATTTTCTTTCACTTACATCAGTTTTTTTTCATTGAAGGTATTCTTCAAGTATATAAACAACAGTATACCAATTTTTTAAAAGATGCGTTTTGTATTGAAAATATTAAAAGTAAAATCAAAATACGCAGGATTTTGAAAGATTATTAATTGGCCCCATAACACACAATATTATAACGTTCAAGAAACATTTAAATGTCTAGGCCAGGCATTATTGATCCAGAATATGTCTGAAACAATTTAAAAGAATATTGAAATTGCACGCCCAGCTAAAAATTCCTGTAAAGGAACCTTGGAGGATCATGGGTATGTTCCATAATACGAATCTGCACGCGAACCTGCACAGGTAATCTTAACGGTCCTGTGCACTCAGAATAAAGAAATGTAATATTTACTTATCAAGAAATGCAGAGGGTTTCTTGTAACCGTAACAGCATAAACTGCCCTTAATGAGGGCGTGAAAATAAAAAAATCACTTAGAATTTCGTAAACGTCACAATGAAATTAAGGTTAATTTAGCAGTTATCCTTTAGCAAAATAAACATCTATGCCCTGGTATTACATACTGCAAGAAATGTAAAATTCACTGAACCGATATTAAAATAGTGGTGCAGTGGACATTACCAAAGGATCGGTACATGCTACTGATCTGATTGGTTTGCTCAGTTTGCCCCTAAAGTCGTAACAACACAACCTATCGGCGCAGACCACCGGGAGAATCCACAGCGCAATAGGCAATGGATGGATTGCATCACGTAAAAAACATTCCTTTTTGACATTTCTGTGACACTCGTCACATTACACCATATTTCCACTTATAAAGAAAGGGTTTTTTTAAATAACATAACTTTGGACGGCACAACTTCTTCACAGGTCGCGTACACATGAGAGTTTATTGGAGCAGGACGTTTTTGTGTTCCGTAACTGTTTCAGCTGACTTGTATGCATATAAGGTAAATCCGAAAGCTTTTATTGTTGCAAACTCCAATAGGTTTTTTTGTTTTTGTTTGTATTTTGTGGTCCAAATTTTGTCGTTGGATTCTTGGTTTTTTAAACAGGAGTTTGCATCAATTTGATTACTGGACGTTAAATACTATTTTCAATTTGGATTTTAATCTAATTTAAATTTCTTAAATTTTTAGCTTTTGTTATATGCCGCGATTGCATGGGCGCGTATTAAGAAGTCGCTCCTAAAGTCGCCACCTCTCAGTTACAAATGCATTTTGAAATTATTTCACAGATCGCAACTCTTGTAATAGTGTAGTGGTTAAGACAATTGACTTGCGTGCTTAGGTTTCAGCACGAAGGAATAATAAGGAGATCTAACTCCGTTTCGCCACTTGGCAATAGAAACATTACCGTAAGTGGTAGGCATATTGCAGGCAGATCTTAAATTTTCGTGCACAGATGCGCAGTTGTCCTCTTCCTATACATGGAAAAGTGTGTGAGTGAGAAAGTTTGATAAATTGACGTAAGTTAGAGAGATCATGTTCGTTTGTTTTGACAAAAAAGTGCATTATAAAAGAGGTATGTAGACTATAATGAAATTGTTTGCTCATGAAATCTTGAAATTGTAGTACATTATTATTTTTTAAATCGTATGTTGGAATGAAGAATACTGTTTTTTCTAATACTTCCGAACATTTTTATCCTAAAAAAACCTGTATAATTAAAAATATAATCAATCTAGTCGCCTAAGATCGCGTCAATTTGACAAACTTTCTCACTCGCATACTTTTTCATGTATAGGAAGAGAACAATTGCGCACCTGCGCAGGAAAATTTAAGATCTTCCTGCAATGTGCCTATCACATACGGTAATGTTTCTATTGCCAGTCTCGAAAGGCTTCCCACTGGCCAGTGGCGTAGCCAGGGGGTGGCTTGGGGGCTCAAGCCCCCCCCCCCACCCGAAACTAAGTATTTTCATTATTCAATTCCCTTTTCCCCACTCTTTGCCTATACAAAAACCCGAAGCCCCCTCCGAAAAAAAATGGAAGCCACTCCCGAAAAAGAATCCTGGCTGCGCCACTGCCCTGGCAGTTGGGTCTCTTTATTATTCCTTCATGGGTTTATAGTCCAGTCAACGGGGAACAAATATCACTAAAAAAAATTCGAAAAAGTAGCATTTTTTCACAGATACGTTGGCAATGGCTTTATAAAGATATTGTAAAAAGTTCCCAAACATACGAGTACGGCAAAGTTCCGGAATTCTGGAAAGTGTCAAACAATATCATGTTTTTTAAAATTACTCGAGAACTGTTGATTTTAGGTCGAATATGGTGATGTGAAAAAATGTTCATAATTTTATAGTGCACAAAAAAGGTTCTATTTATTGTGGACTTATTATCAACGGCTGCGTTATGAAATTGGATTAGCTGCACAATTCTTTTATTTCTGAACAAAAAAATAAATAAAATCTCAAATATCCTGGAAAAAACGTCGGAAATGTATCAAGCGATTTGTACTGGAGCAAATGCAGGTTCCTGTTAACAAAAAAAAAACGACTAATTCATTTGCATGACAAACTATCAGTATAAAATGAACTCAACTTCAGTGTACAATTTGATGTGTTTAAGGGGATGCTTTTGAGATGAAACTTCTTGCAAGTGTTCCTCCATTTTCAAACAATACATTTTCCAATTTGTAGGTCAGAATAATAATATTTAGGGTCTCTTTTAAAGCTTTAAACAAGTAAATTAAAAAATTTAAGCTATGATATCGGAAGCAGCGGTGATTATGAGTCCTAATGGCAGCAATGGGAGCGGGGCGAGAACGGTTACCTCTTTCGATGATATTGAACCCTTCGAAATTTTTTTGCTCCCTTTTCCCGACAATAGACTTGGCCTTCCGGTGGCCGTGACATCACTGCAATGCAGGTTCTCAGTGAGGCAAATTTCAAAAATAAAAATAAAATTATAACATAAAATTAATGCAATGCACATTAAGCCATCTTTTTATTTTATGAAAAATATATTCTGCTTGATGATTTGAATAAGAGTAATTACAAGCATATCCTGAAGAACCTATAAAAAACCATAATTACAAAAACGAATTTTTTATTTTTAAACGCAGTGAATAAGACAATTAACAATAAATATAACTTAATTTTGAAATGTCTATAACTTGGATTAATTTGTACTTTATTCCCTAAGCACTAAAAAATTGTGTTGGAATTTACTTCACACGTAGAGGTTAAAAACTTTTCATCTTTTTACATTCTTATTTAGGGGTTAAATCTACTATGTCAAGATTCTTTTTGGTAATGTTAACAACATTCTATTGAAGTAGACTGGGAAAATATGGCCGCTCCCGCAAAACACGTTTTTTATTATTGCTTGCGATGAGCATGATAACTTCGGGAACGATTGTCTGCAATTCCAAATTTTATACAACAAATAGTTGAATTCAGCGAAATAAAATGGATTTTCAACCGAATAATTTGAATCCTTAACAAAGACAGATTAATTAGCAACTAAATAGTTGCGATTTTTAATCACAATAATACAAATAATTTCACTTTATCGAAAATGCCCGAACTCTATTATGTTTTCCCTGACATTCCCTAATTTTCCGGAACCATCAGACCTGTAGGAACTCTGATACTTGTACTTTTGGATTTTGAATTGCAGACAATCGTTCCCGGAGTTATCATGCTCATCGCAAGCAATAATAAAAAACGTGTTTTGCAGGTGCGGCCATATTTTCCTAGTCCACTTCAATAGACTGTTGTTAACATTACCAAAAAGAATCTTGACATAGTAGATTTTACCCCTAAATGAGAATGTAAAGAGATGAAAAATTTTTAACCTCTACGTGCGAAGTAAATTCCATCACAATTTTCTAGTGTTTAGGGAATAAAGTTAAAATTAATCCGAATTATAGACATTTCAAAATTATGTTATATTTATTGTTAATTGTCTTATTCACTGTGTTTGAAAATAAAAAAAATTCATTTTTGTAATTATGGTTTTTTATGGGTTCTTAAGGATACGTTTGTAATTACTCTTATTCAAATTATCAAGAAGAATATATTTTTCATAAAATAAAAAGATGGCTTAATGTGCATTGCATTAATTTTATTTTATAATTTGATTTTGATTTTAAAAATTTTTCTTATTGAGAACCTGCATTACAGTGACGTCACGGCCACCCGAAGGCCAAGTCTATTGTCAGGAAAAGTGAACAAAAAAATTTGGAAGGGTTCAATATCATCGAAAGAGGTAACCGTTCTCGCCCCCACTCCCATTGCTGCCATTAGGACGCATAATCACCGCTGCTTCCGCTATCTTAGGTTAAATTTTGAAATTTACTTGTTTAAAGCTTTAGGAGAGGCCCTAAATATTATTATTCTGACCTACAATTTGGAAAATGTATTGTATGAAAATGGAGGAACACTTGCAAGGAGTTTTATCTCAAAAGCATCCTCTTAAATATATCAAATTGTACACTGAAGTTGAGTTCATTTTATACTGATAGTTTGTCATGCAAATGACTTTGTCGTTTTTTTTTTGTTAACAGGAACCTGCATTTGCTCGAGTACAAATCGCCTGACATATCTCCGACGTTTTTTCCAGAATATTTGAGATTTTATTTGTTCAGAAATAAAAGAATTGTGCAGCTAATCCAATTTAATAGCACAGCCGTTGACAATAAGTCCACAATAGATAGAACCTTTTTTGCCCCCTATAAAATTATAAACATTTTTTCACATCACCATATTCGACCTAAAGTTAACAGTTCTCGAGTAATTTTAAAAAACATGTTATTGTTTAACACTTTCCAGAATTTCGGAACTTTGCCGTACACATATGTTTGTGGACTTTTTACATTATATTTATAAAGCCATTGCCAACGTATCTGTGAAAAAATGCTACTTTTACGAATTTTTTTCTTAAATCCTTCATTGACTGGACTATTATGCTTATCGAGGAATCGTACAGCATCGAGGAACTGTACAGAATAGCGACTGGATCGGTCAAATCTTTCGGTCCTTTTTTCTATGTGTATAGGATGTTGGTAACGGAAACTATACATGATCCTGCAAAGGAACCTGTATGCAAGATGATCTTTGAATGATCCTGTACAGGTTCCTTCGCAGAGTAATTAGAGACCCGAGTGCATACACAGGAACTTGTTTAGGTACCTATTCGTGAACCTGCAAAGGAACTAATCCGCGAGTGTTCGCTAGTAGCTTGGCTCTCTCGATAGTAAATTCGATTTTTAAGAGAATAAAAGGAAAGCAATTTTATAGCTGTAAAGCGAATTCTGTGTTTTTTCCCGCTTGCGAGCTTCAGGTCCATTTTCCAGGTCCTATTGCAGTATCATGTACAGTTTCCTTCACCAAATTCGCCTGTACAGGAACCGTCGAGATTACCTGTACATATTTATGTGCATGATCGTTTCCAAGAACATGTCAGGATTTTCTGAGGTTTCTGTACATGAATTTTCAACTGGACCTTGCTTTATGTATCTTAAAAGTGTCCCCGAAATGTTGCTAAAGTATTGCCGCCCAAGGTTGCTGAAACATTGGCTGAGATATTGATGGAATGCTCCATAAAATTTTTTTAAATATAGTTTTGAAAGTTTCTTTCTAACAGGTAACATGTATTATTTTAAATTATACCTAGAATTAACTTATACGACCTTATTTTAAAATTAGTAATAAAAATTCACGAGTTTTATTTTTATTTGTAATTTTATGTAGATAGAGATATAAAATAACTACATTTTTTGTTTGATGTAGTAAAAATCATTCTTCTAAACTTCTGTAATTCCGAGAAAAGAAAATTTTTTTAGTATTGTGTCGAACGGCTATAGTGAGTGAGAATTTCATAAGCTATATGTAAAATGTTAGCACTCTTTTAAAACCTATAAATTAATTACGAATATTATTAAAAAATACATTTGTGACGTGCGCCGAAGAAAGGGGCTTACTCTGAAAAGTGAGATTTTTCAGGGTGAGCAGTTGAAGTCGACGCGATAGATCGAACTTTTAGGAGAGGGAAGACTCACGAAATCTTCCCTCTCCACTTACCACTACATTCACGGAATTGTTCACGGAATCTCGAGCTCTCAAGCTAAAGCCCTATTGCTCGGGTACCTAAAAACTTAATTAATAGCAATAATAAAGCTCGGATCTTTTTCCGACAGTTTCATTAAAAAGGGCAGCTCAAAAACTATCGAAATGTGTAAAAACCTTTACTTCGATTTTTTAAGAGTAAGCCCCCTTTCTTCGGCGCACGTCACATTTAATGAGATAGTCTAAACGAATAAATACGGTACATTTATATTTCCGTATAGCCTAGCAAACAATCAACATTCAAAGTGAAATCTCACGTGGAAAATGTTTCCGCAATTAATGAAAGTAAAATTTTGCTTCCAATTATTATTATACTTATATGCATAAAATGTAAATATAATTATAATCGTAAAAAAGGCACAAAATAGATTAAATATACCTTTACTATGTCCCTAATTTTCTTGACTTTGCCTAAAAAATAGGTGAATTTGGATTTGGTGGCCTATCTTAAGGCGGGCGACCCATGTAACAGCTTCAGAAAATCGATTTCTTTTTTGCCTGAATAGGAGCTTGGCAGCCTGAAAACATTCTTTGTCCCCTAAAAGGCGCCCCGCGCACATCGTGCTAGCCCTGCGGATACTGCCTACCGGCCGGACAGAGAGTAGTTGGGGTGAGGTCACGTCTAATCTGCTCCGAAATCTTTTTAGCCGATGTATGCTGCTGGAATGGTCGATAAAAAAACGCTTAAGAAACCAAAAAATTATTTTTATCAACACTTTTCAACATCTAAGTAAATCTTTAAAAATGCGTTTTTCTCGGTTTCACATTTTTCAAGATTGCCGGCAAGATAACGCACAAGGATTTGACCGATTGAGTTCTCCTTGCATATACATATAGTTGAAATGATTATCTTTGTGAACCACTGTAAACTGAAAAAAATGATTATTTTTTAACTTTCTTTGGTTCACAAAGGAACTATGAATATAAATTTTAAGAACATGTGGGACATCCGCCCTTATAATTAAAATTTTTTTAAATATTAATGGCTGAAAAGTATTTATTTTATAGTTCAAAAGTACCTCAATAAGCCCCAAAAATTTTGAAAAGATTCTTTATATTCTTCATCCCCAAAAAAGTCCCAAAATATACCCTTATTTTTGAGGAATTACATGGGTCGCCTTCCTTCGAGATTGATTTTTTGCAACCGTAATCTTTGAAGCTCTGGATCCTTTGGAAAAGACTTAGATTTCAAGCGCTTTCCACAAGCATTCTTGTTTTTGCATTATAAATGTAACAATTCACCATTTTTTCTCAAATAAAAACTATTTATCTTTTTTTGCAATAACCTCAATCAAGCACTATCACCAAGTTGTTAACATGAGAAGGAACATATGAATAGCGTATCACGTGTTTTAATTTAATGTCAGAATGTGTGACATTGAATTCTAAATAACTGACAATAACCCATAAAATACATAACAAGCAGAAATATTTGTCACTAAAGATGATCTTCGAAACTAAGAAAATATTCCATTGATAAAAAGTGCTCAGGAATATGTAGTTAACAGTGAAAAGTTCATACGTGTTTTGATCAGTTTATAGCCTGCTTAAAATGCAAAAAGTATTCTTTACTTAAAATTCGATATCTGCATTATACAACTCTCTGACAACAGCAAAACTTCTTTTTGGAGGAACAATATTGCTTCGAATATGTAGTTATATGTAGGTTACTTAGCTTTATATTTATAACAATATTTTTCTATAGATTATTTTATAGGCCATGTCACAATACAAACTTACCATTTCCACCCGCTTAGGCTATCTCATCAGAGTCACGCCGCCCTCATTGTTTACGTTTCTGTCCCCTCGAAATCAGTCCAAGGCCATTGGAAGGCAACCCCCGACACTTGACTGAAATCGGGAGTTTAGTGTATTTCTGAATCTGTATTTCACAGCAAGTTCAAATTGAGCAGGCATGAAACCCTAACAAGCATATTTACTATCGGTTTGGTTTTTGGAACGTTCTGATCATTTAACGTACTTGCATGGAAAAATAAGATTTTTTATTGAAAAGCTGTTGAGTTGTAGATGATATTGGAATTTTTGTTTTATCAATTTCTTTGTGATATTTCAAATTAAATTTTGTTTTACAACTCGTACATCGGCTGTTTCAAAGTCCGTACTTATGGAAGAGCGTACCGCGTGTTGCATAATCCGCGGACCGGCGTATTTTAATTGTATGCACCGATTAATGAGACAGCAATTTCGGAGTTTCTCTAATCCGTTTTTATGGTTAAAAGTGTGAGTTCAAACACTGATCGATATTTACAATAAAATAACTATTATACTGAACCAATACGTTTGCAACGATATAGTTTATGAAGTAAATTATTTACCAACTTTACACTACATTCAAAATAGCACGTCAGTATGCTTTAATAAAATAAAATAAAACTTGTGTTAATTATTAATGAACTATTCATTTTAGGTCAAGGATTTGACAATTATAATAGAAATTACAAGGACGAAACGAGATAAAAGAAAGAAAACTGAAATAAAAAAGATAAATTTCAAGAAAATAATATAAATAATAATACATAATATTATTCGGGATGGTATACAAATTTCTCTAAACAGTGCGGGAACATTCCAATGGAAGGTTCGGAGAATTCCAAAAAATGCTCCAAGAAGGTTCCCGGAAGTAGGTATACATTTGGCCGCGTATCCAGGAAGGTCCCTCAGAGGGTTCGGGGAATTTTTGTACAAATTTTCGCAGTATATTAATTTGTTTAATTTAATGAATTGAATTTCTCACAAACATTTCCCGAACCTTCCTGGATACGCAGACAGTTACCTACTTCCGGGTATCTTCCTGAAACATTTTTCGGAATTCTCAGAGCCTTCAGTTAAATATAAAAAAATATAACACAAAAAGTAGAACATTTTATTATTTTTAGATATTAGTTATCCGTTTTATAATACGGACAAAACAAATGAGACACCTTGGACATGAATCTAAAACGGTATCTCATAAAATGGGCATAGTGATTATTCGCATTTTTCCAAAAAATAATTTTGTTTTAACATTATTTGTATGAAATCACTTCGTCTATTACTTTGGACAGGCTCAAAATGTCGATTGATGTGAAGATTTTTAACATTTGAATTAGATAGGCAGACAAAATCAGGTCGGCCCTCTGACCCAGAAACAAGAATATACTTTTCTGAATGTTTTTGGTATGCTGAATCCAAATTTGAGGTCCAAATTTTTCAATTGGCTCTGGTTTTCGAGATATCCTGAATGAAAAGTGCAAAAACAGCGATTTTTGCCTATATTTAAAGTAAAGTAGCATCGAATTTTTTCTTTAACTCAAAAAACCATAACTGCCATTATAAAGTATAAGTCTCGTACTTTCGAATGTCGTTGAATTGGTTAAAATATCTCTTTTTTTCGCTGAAATATCACATTTTGAAATTTTCATGTTTCTGAGCTTAACCCACAAACCCTAAAAGGAGCTAAAAACACGTCACCGACAAGTCTATAACTTATACACATCTCCGTAATGGGTTTTCAGATATAGGATAAACCCACAAGCATGAAAATTTCAAAGTGTGATATCAAAGCGAAAAAAAGATATTTTAGCAAACTCAACGGCATTCGAAAAGGCGAGACTTATACTTTAAAATGGCGTTTATAGATTTTTGAGTGAACAAAATGTAATGCTACATAACCTCAAATATAGACAAAAATCGCTGTTTTTGCGCTTTTAGAATAGGATATCTCGAAAACCAGAGCCAATTGAGAAATTTGGACCTCAGGTTCGGATTCAGCGCTCAAAAAACCTTCGGATCTGTATATTCTGGTTTCTGGGTCCAAATCTTGTCGGCATCTGTGATTATTAATTCTCAAAATTCAAGTATATCTAGCCTGTCTTCAAAATCTGCCGGATAATACGGACGGTTACCTTATTTAAGCAAGATTCGGCGAATATTCTTCACACACATAAAGCGATCGCAATTTTAATATTCTTTTAAAATGTTGCAAAAATATTTCTGACCCACATTTAAATGTTTCTAGAACATTGCGACAATATTCATTTGGAATGTTGCCAATGTTTTAAATAAAAATTCAAGCAATACTTCTGCAAAATTGTGAGTTATGGGGAAATATACATAATTAGTTATCGAAACAGATATAGCTACTAAACAATTAACTCACTCGTAATAATTTAGATCATTACTTGATATATTGTAACATTGAAAATTCCATATTTATACTTATAACTGAGACAGCTTGATGATTGGTAGTATCGTAGTACTAATTTTGGTATTATCTACTATTATTGTCAGTGAAAATATGAGAAAAAGTGATCATATATGCAAAAGTGGCTTTCCCCCTACGACTTTAATTATTCAAAAGAATTCTTCTTTCGGAGACGATACACAGAAAATCGCCAATCCTCCAAAGTACACCAAAATCGATGTTCAATTGAGTTGTAACAAATTTGAGCCACACAGATTCATTATGAGAATCTAGGGAAAAAGTATCATCTAAAGGCCGTTTTTTTACATCCAAAGCAACGTTAAGTTTCGTCTACAAACTGTCAGTCACCTGTCAAAATGATTTTGTCGGGCGTTATTTGGATAAAATAGATGTTGATAAGCAGGTAAATTATAATAATAATTACGTAACTGTTAATTTCCTCCCATTTACCAGTGATTCTTAGTGTTTTGAAATAAAAATTGTACTTGGCGAGATATAATATCCAAATCTTAGTTTAGTCAAAACCTACATGACATTCAAATCACTAAAGCCGGGATGTAAAAACTAAGTCGTGACCGTCTGCATCGAAATTAATGCCTGAGGTTTAAGCCCGTGAAGTTGGCACCCTAACTCTAAAATATCAGATTTTTTTATATGGAATTCTTTTGGTGGTCGTTTGGTGGTGTTTGGTGGTCAACTTTGAAGGTTTGGTGGTCAACTTTGAAGGTTTGGTGGTCAAAATTGAAAAAGTTGTTGATTTTTCAAATTTGGGGTGCCAACTTCACGGTGGCACAGCAGTTTTTAATATTTTCAAAAAATTCTTTTTGGTATCGTTTGGTGGTCGTTTGGTGGTGTTTGGTAGTCGACCGTGAACGTTTGGTGGTCAAAATAAAAAAGTTATCGAGTTTTCAAAATTGGTGCGTCAACTTCCATTAGCACCCCACTTCAATTTTCTTTTTTAATTCCTTATGACATCGTTTGGTGGTCGTTTGTTGGTGTTTGGTAGTTATTTCTGTACCTTTGGTGGTCGAAATTACAGAATATATCGGATCTTTTAGAAAATACATGTGGCCCGTAATGATACTCTGCGCATGCGCATGTGTGATTGGTGCGAAATTTGAATTTCAAAATGCTCTTTTTCCATGTGAACGCTGTTTGGAAAGTATAATTGTACATAATTGTAGTTTTTAAGTTTTCGAACATTATAGGTTTTATTATTTTTGAAATCTGAACTCTATTATTATTTTATATTTAAAGTTTTTCGACTTTTAATTACAAGGCAATCTTTGGAAATTGACTGAAAGTGCTGGTCCGGAAACTTCATTAAAGCAATGTACATTGAAATAAGTTCCTTTGCTGTAAACCAAATCAAACAATACTTAAAAAGACAACTGTAACAGAACTATAATTCAGTATCAATTCAGTATCGCGCTCGGTCTTTGTATTCTTCCCACATTTGTCCACCTCTTGCAATACATTTTATTCTCAGCTACCTTCAAAAAGGTATCATTTCGATCAATTTATATTATTAAAATTTATAATATACATTGGCATTGTTTATTCTTAGCTACCTCTAAAAACGTATCATTTCAATCAATTTATAATATTAAAATTCATAATATTCATTAGTATGAAACATAAGTATTTTTATTGCTTTGTTTTTATATATATGTTTAATCTTGTTTTTTGTAAATGGAAAGAAAATCTACTCATTCTGTCTCGAAATTATTTATACAAAACTTGTAGATCGTTTTTGGGTGAACAAATTTGTTCTATTAATTTTTTTTTTTAATAGCATGTTTCTTTTTCCAAAAAATCTTTTTTTTTTATTTTTAATGTTATTTTTAAGATTATTAATATTATTTTATTAATTATTTATTGCTAATTAATATTAATTTTTAATGTGATTTAATTTTTCTACGTGTCCTATCAAAATATTATTCATTACAAATTTTTAACTCTTTTTTGGATGAACAACTTTTGTCAATCCATTTTTTTCATAGTTTGTGTCGTTTGTTCAAAAATGGAATCGTTTAATTTTTATTTTAGTTTTTCACGTATAGAACAAAAACAACGCATCCTATCAAACAAGTATTCAAAACAAATTTGTAGTTCTTTTTTGGTTGAACATCTTTTGTCTCATTATTTTTTGATGTGGCCTGTGTCGTTTGTGTCGTTTTGTGTCGTTTGTGTCGTTTATGCTAAGTTTCTCTAAATTTTATAAAAGGTTATTAAAGAATAGTGACAGAAATTAAGATTGAAGAATTAGCTATGAACTGAAGTTCCTGGATGGTAAATAATATTAATCTTTTAAATTTTGTTTGTATTTTTTTGGGGGCATTCTGAAAATTTTGACAATAATTCCAAATTCAGACAAATTCTCTTCATCTAAAAAACTCATAAAGTGTGCTGTAAATTTTTATTTGAAGATTTCTTGAAGAATTCCACACTATCATGTGGAAATATGTACCTACAGCTAGAAGAGGAAAGTCACATTTTGAGTAAACGGGTTGATAAGGCAAGAGAGAATTTTTCAGAAGTTTTCTTCTATGTAATATTTTTAGGACATGCAGTTTCATAATTTCGTGTTCCTGATAAATATTTATCTGAAACCCGTTTTTTTCTGCGGTAATATAAATATTGGTTCTAAAAAGTTTGTGTAAGTGTATTTCTGAAAAAGTTCATATATTATATATTCTGTTTAAGACTTAAAAATCTTTTTTGAGTGCTATAATCCATTGAAAAATATATATATTTCATTCTTGAAGGATAAAAACTTATTAGCTTCTCATTGCAAATATTTTCGCTGTAGAATAGAGAAATCCAGATAACTCTATATGAAACTATTATCAGAAAGCGTTTAAACGATTCTTAATTTTTTTTCAAATTGATACTGAATTATGGTTCTGTTACAGTTGCCTTTTTAAGTATTGTTTGATTTGGTTTACCGTAAAGAAACTTATTTCAATGTACATTGCCTTAATGAAGTTTCCGGACTAGGACTTTGAGTCAATTTCCAAAGATTACCTTGTAATTAAAAGTCGAAAAACTTAAAATATAAAATAATAAGAGAGTTCAGATTTAAAAAATAATAAGACCTATAATGTTCGAAAACTTAAAAACTACAATTATACTGGCCAAACAGCGTTCACATTGAAAAAGAGCATTTTGAAATTCAAATTTCGCACCAATCACACATGCGCATAAGCATGCGCAGAGTCCCATCACGGGCCACATGTATTTTCTAAAAGATCCGATATATCCTGTAATTTCGACCACCAAACGTTCAGAAATCACTACCAAACACCAACAAACGACCACCAAACGATGTCATAAGGTATTAAAAAAGAAAATTGAAGTGGGGTGCTAACGGAAGTTTACGCACCAATTTAAAAACTCGATAACTTTTTTTATTTTGACCACCAAACGTTCACGGTCGACTACGAAACACCACCAAACGACCACCAAACGATACCAAAAAGAATTTTTTGAAAATATAAAAAAGTGATGTGCCACCGTAAAGTTGGCACCCCATATTTGAAAAATCAATAAATTTTTCAATATTGACCACCAAACCTTCAAAGTTGAGCGCCAAACACCACCAAACGACCACCAAACGATTCCATATAAAAAGATCTGAGAATTTAGAGTTGGGGTGCCAACTTCACGGGCTTCTGAGATTTAGTTTATGTAGACGGCCATGACTAACCTAACATTTGAAAGTTGCATTAGGAAGTTATAATTTTATTCTAAGTGACTACTACCCACTGTTAAATGAAAGAAAGTTGAAAATTAAGTAAAGATTATTGCAATTATTTTCCTTATTAACAATTATTTAGTCTAATCTCGCAAAGCGAATAGTTGATTTGACAGGTGTTCAGGTCGCTGACAGTGCGGTTCAGCACTCCAAAACTCTCGGCATGAGGGAAAATTCAGTCTCCAAACGATATGTTCCCCTAGATACCCAGATGTGCAACTTCGTTCAGAAGAATAAATTTGAGACTGAAAATTCTCTCAAATGCTCATTGGGAGACCAAAGAAATTTGAGCTGCAAGAAGGGTAACTCCAGCGTTTTTCTATGTAATAACTGACATTTTCATTTTTTTAACCACTCCTATATGCAAAAATTGAACTAATAATTCTCTATATGGACAGTCAATATCAATCTATTTCATTTTATTATAATATATATAATATATGATATACACCGCAGTCCCGATTTACTGGATGCCGATATACCGGCTAAGGTGGTCTAAGGGGGCGAGAGGCGCTTGCAAGGTCGGCGAAGTTGATGGTTTATGGTTAAGTTTAAATTTCGGTACAATAAGCAGACACAAGTAAGAAGTAGAAGAAAACTGTTTAGAGAGTCCCGATTAACCGTGAAGGTCATTGAGGGTACTCCTGAAACTCCCAGAAAGCGGGACGAGCAGTTATTTCGAAAAAAAATGATCGATAACAAGAACAAAGTGAATGATTATGATTATAGGATAAAAGAAGATCATTCCATCATAGCGTAAGATAGATTTACTTCGAAACGGCCACTTAACATGTCTTAACCCAAGGAAAGTTACAGCACCATCATGCAAATCCTGCTCTAGTTCTATTCTCGAGAAGGGACAAAGCATTGATCCCAAGCTTGAGACTTAAGTTTATAAAACTTATATGAAACTACGATAAGCCAAATAAATAAAGAATTCATAACCATATCATAAGATTTTAGACAAACAGTTTCAGATGACTAGAATTAGGAAAATTGAGTTTTTTATGCTAATCCCTGATAGCTCCCAAAGATTCTGGCCCCGTTTAAACTTTGTCAGGAAACTTTGGATAGGATATAATTAAAATAAGGTTACGGAGATTAAATAAATTCTAATTGAATAAATTCGACTAAACATAAAGATATTAGTGAGTGTGTAAAATTTTATTCTGTTTTTATGAAGGTGGAAATTTACAAACAGTACTGTCCTGCCTCAGCACTGCAAAACCCCCTAGGTATATTTATACGCTCTATTGTATAATAAAATACCACTAGTAATGGCTTTGGTACTAGGAATTTAATGTAAAAAGAACTTTTTTTATTGCAGTGATCTCAGTGTTAATAATAAAGGTATAAAAATGGTATTGACATCCTACTAGATCAGTACCAGTGGTATTTTAGAACCATGCCAATTGTTTGTTAGTATTGGGCCAGCACGCACAGCCTTTAGTGTGAACGGTACTACACCGATACATTTTTTTATTGGAGACGTACTGTCCCCTATACAATAAAACTGTAAAAACGGCACTGGCTTAGTACCACTAAAGGTTTTGGACCAGATCAGGACCAGTGGTGCCGCGCCATTAGGTGATTCATTTTACATAAAGTTTCGATATATGGATGCCTTCGCTTGGCAATTTCTGCGATATTTGACAAGAAAATAAAGTTGAAAAACAAAATAAACGTCGTTTAATATTCAGAACTCGTGCAAAATGAACTCGGTGCAAAAATGATAAATTAAGAAAAAAAGTAAAATGGCGACTGCCACTATTGTGAAAAATTTTAAACAGCCTACATTTTGAAATCGTTTGCAGAGTTATTAATTTTGGGCATGATGACTTTTTTAATGTGTGAAAAACTGCGTTTGCCTATACAAATATTTTTATATTTCGATTTCGTTTGGGTCCAGCAAACTTAGAAAAAATGTTTGCTTGAATCAAACAAACCTTTTTTACCCTACATCAAAACAGAATTTTTTTAGGTAAACAATGTTTTTTTTTAAATAACTGTTATTTGACCCAATATAAAAAATGAGTTTGAATGACACAGGTTACGAGTAGAAACGCGGTAACTGACACCTAGGACCACGTCTCACGACCGTGAAACGGATGATAACAAGGCACAATGAAATAACAACGATAGGCCGGCGAAACCCTCGTGTGCGTTGGGGACAGAAGCGATCTAAGGATGACAGCTTTCTGCATCCATATCGCAAATGCCTTGGCATGTTTTTGAAATGCAGATATTGCTTTAAGGTTACGAACCAGTGATATTTTCGATCCTTCAAGAGCACCGATCACAAGGACAATCACCCCAACCGGACATTTTGAGTACTGTCGTTGCAGCTCCCTTTTAGGATCTCGATACCTCTTCTCCTTTCCCTTCTACTTGGCAGTGATGTTGCAGTCGGCTGTAGCCAAGAATTTAATCAAGAATATAGTTCGTTTTCCGAAGTCTTAGAGAATGAATTTAGGCCTCGAGTGTGCAACGCAGACTGACGTCCGAAAATCGTAGTTCCAGAAATTTGTGCACTTCTCGTTTTGGACAACTGACTTTCTCTGTTTCGGAGCGGCCGACAGGGCAAGGTCACGCTCAACATTGTATCAGCGACAAATATGGTAATAAAGTATTCTAAGGGCCCAATTATGTCTGTAGAGATACATCGTTCCTGCGTGAGTCAGAAACCCTGATATTACGTGTTTAAGGTTCTCAGCGTGTGCATGACACGCTTTGCACCCATCGCTGTGTATACTATGGTGAAAATAACACAAACCTGACACGTGAAAATGAAACCCTCTGTACCTGAATTAAACCTTGATGATCTGAGGAAAACAAAAGTTTGCTCCTTCGACAAGGCATGTTCTTCTACATTTCTATTAAAGTTTCCGTCCACTTTCTTATCGACTATCTGTTGGTGGAATCTTTCAACCTTTGCTTTCTTTACTTAGGCTTTTAGAAGTAAAGCATCTAGATGGAGTGATGCACTTTCCTCGCTTCTGATGTTGAAATTCAGGCAAAGGTTCTGACTACTTTTAGGAGAGGATCTTGGCCATTTGCAACGATGTAAAAATGGTTCGAGAACTCCTATGAAATGAATGTTTTTTGATAATGATGATGATCATTAACCAAACATTTTTCTGTTTTTTTTCTCGATCTGTCAAATTTTTCGAAGGTCTGTTTGAGCAGTGATTGGTAATCTTGTATAACGCGAGATTTGGAAATAGTTCTTTCCGAGGTAAAGTTCTATATATATATAATTAAAAATTTGTCATAAGGACAACCGCAGGATTTCGCCGGGAGCGGGTGCTAATCTGAAAAATTGCACCCGCTTCCAGCGAAATCGCGGTAAAATTTCATCCATAACCACGTCTCACAACCGTGAGATAGGTGGTTACAGTCTGTAAAGGAATAAATACGACGATCCAGCAAAAGCCTCGTGCACCCTAAGTACACGGAGTGACCCAAGGACAACCGCCTTCTGCATTTGTCCCGCAAGTGTTCTAGCATATTGTTGACACGCAGGGATGCTTTTTAGGCTATTAGCAAGTGAA
>NC_046659.1:49305996-49307552 GCF_010883055.1 Belonocnema kinseyi | reverse complement strand
ATGTCGCATGAAATAAAATATATAACGTAGTTCCTGCGCTATATATCGTAATTATCGCATTATAATAGCACAAAATCGTGATATCGTACATTGCAAGTTTTTACCTAATATCCCGCATAATTGTGCAATCTATAATGTAAGAATTTAAGTTTATTATGCTATCACATTATATTTCTTCTTTTGTGATCTCGCGAGGCTTCGAGTAGTCAGCAAACGATCACAGAAAAAATTAAAGAAAAAGTTTACATCGATTCTAGGTGAAAGATTCATCGAAAAAAATTAACCTTGCCAGATAAACTTTACATAAATCAAATATAATTTCCGATTTTTAACCTTGCCTGGATAATCCTTCATCTTATAATCGCTCCATTTTTATTCGAGGCATAGCGACAATTACGACGCCAGCGCTATCCAGCGTCGTTTAACTTGATTAAATTTGAGAGAAATGGGAATTAACATCTGTCAGTTACATTTTGCGCTTTTGCTAAATGGTATTGAATAAGTTTTAATTCGTCTACAATAATGTGATTTATTTCGGAGTAAATATATAAGTAAGAAAAAATTTTGTATGTGTTCTCTGTTGTTGATTCTACATGTTTTACCGAAATTTGCTCACTTCAGCGCAACATAGTCGATGAGTTCAAAATTATTTTCCTAACATCAATGAAACTTTCGCCGAAATATGTTTAATCATTAACCGTTGCAGTTCTTACCTGCAGCAAATTTTTATTTTTTTCTGTGATTATTCTAAATCTGGTGTCCCGATTTATAGTTCGAAGTCACTCATACTCTGCCTTTTTCCCATTCCTGCTAAGTACGCCTACGTAGCAGACGACAGCTACACAATTGAACTTCATTTTTTATGTGATATTAGTGCATTATAATATCGTAAAAAGCTCCGGGAGCTGATTGTATGTTATCATATTGCGCTTTCTTGCAATATAGATGTTTTGCGTTATCATTGTGCGATATCTTTTTCTCCGTGCATGTTTGCAGTAAATTAATGAAATACATTGTGCGTTGTTCAGTGGTCATTTGTGAAACTAATTAACTCATGTGCGGTGGCCTTTGAAACTAATTAACTGCCGCTAGTTAAAAGGTATGGTCAAGGGTTACCTTAACGATCAGTTTTCTGGGGGGAGGGGTAATAGGCTCATAACATGCTGGTTTCAAATAAAGCACTTTGAAGGTTGCTTTTACCAGAAGCACAGATCTTCATGTCATTCATATAAAATAGATGAGTGACTTTATGTTCGCAATTATTAGTGTAGCCGCAGAGGTATCCAGGAGAATTTTTTAGTGCGAGAGATAGAGGCGAAAGTGTGATGCAATAATTAAATAAATCCAGGCCATTGACAGGACGCGCTGATGGGATGTCGCGTCTTTGCAGACGCACCTGTCAATTAGCAGGTTCTCTCGGGAGCCTGCTACACCTTTTTTGGAGCCACTTCGTTCGTTCATCTCTCTTCACAAAGGCTTAATTCTTCGAACAATCCTGTTTTTCACGACAGCTGAAAATCAATTAGTGGCCTGTTATTATCTGGGTTGGACATGTT
>NC_046659.1:49302752-49305896 GCF_010883055.1 Belonocnema kinseyi | reverse complement strand
TATTTACTCAATATCTGGTACATACAATTAAAAGTTTATCATAAGGACAACAGCGAGATGCCATTCTACAAAATTGTACTCGCTTCCGGCGAAATCGTGGTAACGTTACAGCCGTAACTATGCCTCACAACCTTGAAATAGGTGGTTACAGCCTACGGCGGACTCATTACGACGATCTGACAAAAGTCTTCGCCTTCTGCATTTTCCTCGCAAGTATCTTAGCATTTCGTTGACACGCAGGCATGCTTTTCAGGCTATCAACCAAAGGAAGCTTGGCACCTCCAAGATCATCGATGACCAGAATTATTAGCTTTATAAAATATTCTGGTTATAACCATCGCAACTCCCTTATAAGGTTTGTATACCTCTCTTTCTTTTGGTTCTGCTTTGCAGTGATGTTCTTGTCTGATGGTGCTAAAAATTTGGTAACGAACATGGTTCGTTTCTCAATGACTAAGGAACTCTGTCATGCCTCGGGTGCGCAACAGAAACAATTGCCGGGAATACAGGAGAAAAATTAATGTATATATGTTGATGTTCAAAGGGTAAGATCGAGGGTAAGATTGCACCGCCTATCATTCTGGTATTCATGCCGATTATTATCTACTATCATTTTGAGGTGGTAGGTGTAAAAATTCTTTTATGTAAAACTGAAACACAATCAGGCGTTAAAATCGCCCGACAGCATGCGCATCCCGCATTAGAATTTCACGATTATATTTCACGGTTATATTTTTTATATTACAATAATCATGAAATATTACAATTTTTTTAACATTTCCATAGAATCAAACTTAGCTATCCTTAATTAAAGTCGGATAAAGAATTTTGTCTACACGAAGGAATAAGTTTCCTAAGTTTGAGGTTATATTGACTCTAACACATGTGACAAAATTTTTGTAAATGTCAAATAAAATTTGTGTTTATGAAACCTAAAATAGATAGAATTTCAAATGCCGATTACAGATCATTCGTTCTCGACTTACTTATGACCTTTTTAGTTTTTATTTCAAAGATTTTGAATTACAAATATAAAAAATAACCTTAACTTTACTGAATGTTTCATCTGATCGATATTTTACACCCATTATCTGTTTTTCGTTTATTTATGAACATTTAAGTTTGTATTTAGATCTACAAAGAAGTTATCAAGTAATTCATTAAATGATTAAAAATAAGGAAACCCGTCAATTATTGACAGCCGTTAATTAACATAATCCTCGTGTAATATTTTGCATATTTCAGTTAAACATTTTGGATTCAATTTTTAATATCTACAGATAACATCTTTGAACATTTAAATTGCTGTCCTTGTGTAAGATCGTAATGTTGAAACGTAAATTTGGCAAGAACCATGATTTGTAACGCCATTTAGGTTTTATAATGGTTCACAAAATAAAGAAAGATATTCTTACTGTTAATATTGGCTAATTTTTTAGGAGGAACTAAATCGTACCATTGGTAAAAATAGCTTAAATATGACTTCTTTAACAATATAGGATGTCCCGCGAGAAATCCCTATCCATGTAGGGGCGGGTTTACGGAAACGCAATATCTAAATTTTCTTGACAAGTTCAATCTTTTACAAATTGATTAATCAAATTAATAACATAATATGAAGTGCACGTTCAGTAATTTTTATACAACTGTGCAGTGCCCAGAAGGCCTTCGTACAACTGCACAGCCTTTACACGTGCACAGTTGTGCAAAAAGTTTTACTTCGAAAAATCGAAAAAAATGTAGTATTCTCTAAGTCTTATATCGCAATGAGTTTTTTTATCAACTAAATGTTCTCGCAGATAAAGCTCGAATATCCACAAGAAACCACCATGATGAAGATATGCCTTAATTTGCCTCCAGGTGTATGATGGCTGTTTTTAAATCACATTCTTACAGAAATCCAAAAATTTCCATAATGGTCAAAATTTTTATGATTTTTTTTATAAACTCAGTAAACTGAAAGCTGATATTAATACAACCCCCAGACCCCCCTTTACAGTGAGTTTGATATGGATTTTCTCATAGCATTGCTAGGATGTGCAGACGTGGTTTGGGTGGATGTTTAAACATCATCCCCTGGCTCATTCATTCAAAAAAAAAAATCATTAGGGCTAATCAACTGCATGATCATGTAAAACATGGCAAGAAAGCCTCGCATTTTTCTAGGAAAATGTAAATCGGCCTCACTGATGCAGGAGTGGTTTTTGAAGGGTGGGGCTAGAATATAATATCTAAGGTTACTATGTTCATAAAATATAATCAATACTTTTACTATCATGGACATCTTTTCATTTTTGTAAGTTTGTGATGTTACCATATCCCTGATACATTTAAAGGCTAATTTAGACATTTCTCCGTTGGGGTGTTTTCCTGGGAATTTTTGAACATCATCTCCGAGAGCATTGAATTTATTTAAAAAATCATTGGGATAAACCACTTTAAGGATTGCAAAATTTTTTCGATTTTCTGAAATAATACTTTTCGCATAACTGTGTACGTGTACACTTGTACGAGTGCCATCTGAATACGTGATGTACAGTTGGATTCAAATTACTATAAGTGGAATCTATTTTATTTTACTAATTTCATTAATCAATTGGTAAAAGTTTGAAATTGTCGATCTAGCTCAGATTTCGCTTTTTTGTACGCCTCGAACGTGGTCAACTTGGCGCTAGAGGGAAAGTGGTGCTGATCGCTAGAATCCATGCACACACACTATCAGAAAAGCGACTCCCCAACATAACTCGCGGGACATCCTTTTTATAGATAAATAGCTTTTATAGAAATGAACCAAAAAGAGTTATACAGAATGTTTTTAAAAAGAAATTTAAGCAGCTACTGATCAATCTCTTTAAATCTAAATTAATGTGAATTGATTCTCGAAACATTCGTTAAAGATTTGGACTAATTAATCTGTCGAAATCCTGACCGATTTGTTTTCACAATCCATACTTCACTGTCTCAAATTCTTAAAAATTAATGCGGATGTTATATAAATTTTAATTTCTCAATCTCAACAAAAGAACTCTTTCGAAATCTTTGTCTGATTATGTGTCCCAGGGCTAATCTTAATAGTCCAAGGATGACTCTTGAAGATACATTCGAACGTGAATTTTAGAAATACATGCCAAGTTGACTGCTTAT
>NC_046659.1:49290509-49302652 GCF_010883055.1 Belonocnema kinseyi | reverse complement strand
TGCAGGAATATGTATTTCTAAACATGCATAAGAAATAAATTTTGAGCAACCAACCCTGAATGTGTAACATTAAATCAATCTTGACTTGATAGATTAATAAGATTTCGGATTTAGGTAAACTTTCCTGAATTTATATTTCGAATCCTTATGTTATGAATGATTTAAGATTCTTAATTTATATTTTACAGTGCAGCCCAATTGAAAATGAAGCAATGTTCATAATGATTGGTAAAATTAAGGAAAAAGGGCATAAAGTTAGCTATAAATAATTTTTAAAAATAAACTGAAGGGTTCTTTAGAAAAATGTTTTTAATTGTTTAATAAACAGTTCGTCAGTTCGTCTTTATTACAATGTTTTTATTTATAAATTGTACAGTTATTATTTTTCTAAAACAATTCTCTTTTATTATTTTAATTTAAATAAAAACCAACCAAATTTCTTTTACAGAATTGTTTGATGAATAAAATGAGCCACTAATCCCTTCTGGAAATAATCAATTGAGATCGATAAGAAACAATATAATTAATATCTCAATCGTTCTGAATCGTGTTTCTTAATTGTGCCAAAATTCGCCACGTGATGATTGCACTTTTGCCTGGCGGGATTTATTTAAAGACTGTTTATTTTTAATCATTCTTACCAGATGAAATTGGTACTACAAAAAAATGCGCTAATAGTATTTTGTGTTAAAAATATAAAATCAAATACACGATAAAAATTAAATAGTTCATTTTGTAATAATGAAGCAAAATCGTTATTTTTTATTATTTGCTCTCAGATTTTTTATTTTAGTGAAAATTTTTATAAATGTTTATAAGTTTTAATATCGGTTTAGATTTAAAAAAAAAGTAATCAAATAATTTGGAAACGTGAAACTTCAGAAAAGCGATTAAAGTATTATTTTATTATTTAAAAATGCCAAGCTGTTATTAATTGAATAAAATTAAGCAATTAAAAATTAATCTTAGAGGTAAAATATTTTGTTGTCAGAAAGAGGTCTCAATTATTAATTATTCGCAATTATTAACACATAAATTCATCTTATAATAAAAAAAGTTTTTCTTAATTCAACTTTCTGCATTTTTAGTTTATTGAAATATAAGTACTCAAAATGATGGACAAAATTCTTTCTAAATTGAACAGTGAATTTACATCAATGTCGCTGATGTTATATTCGGTAATCCTTACATATCACTTTACTTGTACCACTAATGATTGACGTAAAACCAACTTTTTCTATTATTCGCAAGGTACTCACTAAAATTGAAAAAAAATCTGGAATAATTTCCTGATTAAAAAAATGTTACACCTGTCAATAAAATTCAAAGTTTAGTTTTTTGAAGCTGAAATTTTGGTTATTTAAAATATTGAAGACTAAATTGCAAATTAAACCAATCGAAGTGGAAATTTTCTGATTAATGAGCGTTCTAAATATTTAATTAAAACATTCAAAACAACGATTCCGAAATCAAACGTTCATTAATATATGTAAAAATGACAAGCCTTCTAGAAACTTTTTATAAATAAAGCATTTGGAATTGTACAATTTATATTCAGAAGCCTTTAACTTTGTTTAATTAAAAATTATGCCATGTGAAATTTAATTATAAAAAATGTACATTTTTAATCTGGTTTCGATTTGATTTGAATTAGTAAAAATGCAGACTTCAAAAATAGCATTTTAAAATTCAGATTTCTAAAGTGCTTACATTTAAACTTAGTAATTTCCTAATTCTATCATTTCAAACTTAAAGTTTAAAACAATTCGTAAACAAAAATTAAATGCTTATTCTTTGATATGCTAAAATTTCGAAAAACGTCCATATGGTTACATAAGATTGGATGAAATTATGAGAATGAGAACTGGATATAAAGACAAAAAATACACTTTTTTCAGGCTATTAAATAAAAAATTTGACCAAAATTACAGAAATATGTGGCCATTAATCGCAATGTTTCAGGAAGGAGAGTATATCAAAAATGTCTGTGCTTATGTAAGGAAAACCATTTGTTGTAATGAATTCCGCACGTATTCAATTCAATTTTGAACCTAATGAAGCCTAAATGAATCCAATACTATACAATTAATATTTTAAAGCCTTTAAAACGAAAATATTTTATGATTAGGCATTGCAAACCAAATTATTTGAAATATTCACAATTTCACATTTTAAATATTCAAAACTAGAATTTTCAAGAATATTAAATCAAACTTATTTATAAATTTAAAATTGTTATATTGCAAGAAACTTGAAACGATTGGATAAGTTTTTCTACTGAAAGATTAAGAAGTTACCTATAATTTATTAAGTCTGAGTTTCAAAATATTGGCGCCATCCTACCTTCTATAATGTTTCCAATCGTTGTCAATTGGGTATCCATTATTCTGAGTTAGGGGCTATGTTTTTACTGCAACATTTTGATTTTGCCTGAATTATTCAGAAGCGGTTTTTTACTCTGTCAAACAAATTTCAACAATATGAATTTAAAAAGAAATAAATACACGTTTTACAATAACATACCCGCTAAATCAAACTGCCTACCTGATAATCATACTACATCACTGTCACATCGTTAAACGGATTGAATTTTACATGTTGTTAATCCATATACTTTTAACTTTTCATTCGGTATACAACCTAAACATTGTATTTTTTGTACTTAAAACTTTTGTTAAATTACTAAAAATTTCATACATAACCAATAAACATGTGCGCGTCCTGTATGTTACAAACTAAAACTGCAGAGGGCGTATTGCAAGCAAGTGCATTTACTCAATTCAATCCTATTGGGAACAATTGACACGATTAGCAACAATTTAAACCGATTCAACTTTTGATTACTCTTAACCGTTATTAATACTATCCAATCAATTATTTCTAGGAGGGATCATTAGCATCGAATAATAACCACTAATCTTTAATGGAAGCAATAAAAAAAAAGAATAAACAAATATTCGTTTCTTTTTGCTTCCATGACAGACTAGCGGTGAAGTTCTTATTTGAGCCTAATGATTAGTAGCTAATTTTATTCATCAAAGAATTCTGTAAAAATCCATTTTGTTCGTTTTTATTTCATTTAAAATAATTAAAATAATTTTTTTAGAAAAACAATAACTGTAAAATTTATATATAAAATCATTGTTGTAAAGACGAACTGAATAAAGTTCTGTATTGGTTTAACAATTAAAAAAATTTTGATGGAGTTTTCTTTGATTTTATAAAGCACTATAAAAATTAGTTTTGAAATTGACTACTAATCCCGATCGTAAAAAATTACTGTCTAATTTCAATGAACTCAAATAGGTAAAGTTGAACGTAATTGAAATATACTGAAGTGTACGTAATCCAGTCACCACTAACATTTCTGTATGCACTAATAGGTCCCCGAGATTACTCTTCTTTAAAAGGTCAAAAAAAGGCCCCTGATTACGAATATGTTAGGTAGGATTTCGAAATATGGGTCAATCTTGGTTTAAACATTTTTTAAAACAATTTAACTATTTATTGACAAGAAAAATTTATAAAATTATTTTTGACATAGCTGAGCAAAAATAAAACTTTTTTGCAACTTGCACTTTTTTCGTAAGAGAGACCGTTTCTAATGTACAGCGTTATAAACAAATGTTTTTTAAACAAAATTGCCATATTTACACAGTGTTACCTCAGAATCTATAGTTCAGAAAAATTAAAAACTTGTACACTTTCTATATCAAGGGTAGATCTCTTAAAAAGAAAAAGAAATCTTCCGATCGAATAAAAACTTCTCTCCTTAAATTGTTGTTAAAAAGTTGTTATTTTTAAAAGGAAAAGACATTGTTTATAAGGCCTTAAATAAATAATTTCTGGTGGTACCTAAAAATATAACAAAAGTGAAAAGTTTTATTTGGCGCTGTAGATTAATAGAAAATTAAGAAAAAATCAGTTTTCTTAATTGCGCGTTTTTGTTAATAACAATAGTTTTAAACAATAAGGTTAAGATGTCAAAAATTCTACCCAAGATAATTACATTCTTTATGGTAAAATTAAGGATATAAAAACGTAATCGCTAATAACTTGAAATTTGTGGCTTTTAGGTTAGGATATGTTTATAAAAAATATATTGTTCATAAGGCCATAAATAAATAATTACTGGTCGTACAAACAAATATCACGAGAGTGAAAAGTTTTATTTTGCTTCATAGATAAATAACAAAATTAGGAAAACATCGATTTTCTTAATTGAGCGTTTTTGTTATTAACAATAGTTATAAACAATAAGGGTCATATATCGAAAATGCTACCTAAGATAATAACATTCTTTATGGTAAAATTAAGAATATAAAAAACCGTGATCGCTAATAACTTGAAAATTGTGGCTTTTAGGGAAGGGACTGTTTATAAAAAATACATTGTCTATAAGGCCATAAACAAATAATGGCTCATCGTACGAGAAAATGTCAAGAGAGTAAAAAGTTTAATCATGTATCAAGGATTAATAAAAAAAATTGAAGTCAATTCTGGTAATTAAAGGTTATTATTTATATAAATTGTTATAAACAGTTTAACAATAGAAATTATGAACAACAAATTATGTTAATAATGCTAGATAAAGCTTTCGCAACAATTTTAAGCAACAATATGAAACTGGTTGATCTGGATCAGTTTATTAATAAATGAAGAGTATAAACGGTTTCCTCTTAAAAATAACAAACTTTCAACAACAATTTCAGGAGAGAATCTTTTATTTGATCGGAAGATTTCTTATTCCTTTTAAGAGATCTATCCTTGATATAGACAGTTTACAATTTTTTAATTTTTGTGAATTATATATTCTGAGGTGACACTATGCAAATATGGCCATTTTGTTCAAAAATCATTTGTTTATAACGCTGTGCATTCCAAACGGTTCGTCGTACCAAAAAAGTGCAAGAAGCAAAAAAGTTTTATTTTTGCTCAGCCATGTTAAAAATGATTTTATAATTTTGTTGTCTATAAATAATGAAATTGTTTAAATAAAAATTGACCCATATGTCTAAAACCTACCCAATATATTCGTAATCAGGGGCCTTTTTTGACCTTTTAAAAAAGAGGAATTTCGGCAACTTACTAGTGCATACAGAACTGTTAATGGCTACCGGATTAACTATTCTTTTTCGTATAGACAATTTCCATAATACTTTGGAACCCTTTATGCTCGGTCATCGGTGATCAATCCAAATAAAATAAGAAGAATCAAATATGTAAATTAACTTCTTCCCGAATACGATTTCATTCCCGGGATTTAAATGAAATTGTAAGCGAATTCACTGAATTCTGCTAGAATAACCAATGCATGGATTTTGACATATTCGGGCGGTCAAAATTTATCCCTTTAAAAATTCGCTTTCGATTTTTGGTAATAACCCCCCTCCCCCACAATTTGTACGTTTTCCAGATATAGAAATTTCATATTGTTCTTTACGTTAACCCGTGCCCCTGGGCTTTTGAAATTAACATGGGGATTTAAATGGGAAATGCTCTATTTTCGATAAAATGGAAGAAAGAAGTACTTCTTATAAACTTCTGTGAAATAAAGTACAGTCGCTTCTTAAAGAGTAGTCAAGGAATAATTTCTACCCATTATATTGCATTTTTACAACCCTAATCCCCTTTTATAGTGTACGAAAAATACCCCAAAAACTGCATAATAGCAGTTTTCTATTAAATTCATGGTAAATACGGTATTCATCGGAACGTTTTCAAAATAAATTATTCTTAATTGATAAGTTACAAGTTTCCAAGTATTTTTAAGATAATTTTCAATTGTTTAAACAATGATGAATTCTTTAAATTATTTATTGTCCCTGTAAATCGTGAAAAGTTATTAACGTTTAGGGTAATTTTTACCAAGTATTATTTAAACAATTTCATTTGATTAAAGAATTTTTTTCTCCCAAAATCGTAAAAAGTTATCATTTTCTGGAAATAATGACACAATAAAAGAATGTTGATGGTCATATATTTTTAAAGGATATTTGGTAATTATTTGTAGAGCCTGTTATTTGTTTAAATCATTTTTTCCTCTGACAAGCGAGAAAAATTATTATTTTCTGAAATTAATGACACAATAAACGGGGTGTTGAGAGTAATGTTTTTTCTAAAGGATATTCAGGAAATTTTTCCCCCAAAATGACGTCTTCGTCTTGTTTGATTTATATACTCTAGGAAAGATGTACATGCAGATTATTTGTAATTCATAGATTTCATTAGTCTACGAGGGTGATTTGAAGGAGAAAAGCATTATACGTTACTAATAAGAGCAATTGAATTTAATTATTTAAACAAATTAGTATTGTTTAAACAATACAAGGTATATGTTTTGAGATATGGAAATAATGAAAATTGAGCGAAATGGTTAAAAAAATTCGAAAAATCTGGACTTTTCTCCACCTTGCCAATGAACAGGCGCAAATGAATAATTATGAGTTGTTTAAATAATTGCAGAATATCTTAAGCAAATAAATTTTGGTATTAACAATTTCTGATTTTATTGTCTAATTACAGAAAAGTATAACTTAACACGATTTACAGAAGAAAAATGGTTTAAACAAATGAAAATTGTTAAGCAAAAGTCCTGAATGCCCTTTAGATAAAAATATTACTCTGAACATCCGTTCATTATGTCATTAATTCCAGAAAATAAAAACTTTTCCCGCTTGACAGGCGAAAACATTGTTTAAACAAATAACAATTGTTGAAATAATTACCAAATATCCTTTAAAAATATATTGCTGTCAGCATTCTTTGATTGTGTTATTTTTTCCAGAAAATAATAATTTTTCACGATTTTAGGGAGAAAAAATTCTTTAAACAAATGAAAATTGTTTAAAAATCACCAAATAGGTGAAACAAAAACTACTACTCTTGGCATTTATCAAATTTATGTTATTTATCCCAAAAGATAATAACTTTTCACGATTTGCAAGGGGGAATATTTTAACAAATAATAATTATTTAAATAATTCAAAATTACTTTTAAAATACTTGGAAACTCGGTTATTATCGATTACAAATAATTTATGTTGGAAATTTTTTTTAAATATCGTCTTTAGCATGAATTTGATAGAAAACTGCTATTTTCGTTTTTTGAGGGATATTCCGAGCACAATTTAAAGGAAATTGGGCGTGTCAAAATTAAAATTTATTGAACAAAAATTACTACTTAAGAGTTGCCACACCAATCAGATATATTTTAATCTTTATTTGCCAGAAATTAAAATATATTTAGAATGCTCAAAATCTCTCTTCGAACATCACAACACCGAAACTTCTAACGTATATTTCACGATACTTCGAGCTGTATTTTGTAAATTTATACGCGTTCTTTATGATTTAATAAGGTGTCTCGTTAAAACTTTTAAAATGAAAGAAACCCTCGTTTTTAATAATTAATGAATTTATTTTTCGCACCAAAGTAGTGTTATCGTTAAATGCACATTGGAAAACATTTACGAGAATTCGTTAAATAAAAGTGAGTTTTTTTTAATTAAAATTTTAAAAGAACGTTGATTGTAGTTCGCTCTTTCAATACGTTTCTCATTAGTGTTTTACACGTTAACCTTAATAAAATAACAGTTTAAAGTCATCCTTACTGGGATAAAAAGGTTACTCTTAACTTTCCAGTCACTTTCTTTATAACATTTTTGATACAAGATTTAAAACTTTTACAACCGTCAGAATTTATTTTTCATTTGCAGTATTTTAAAATCTTCAAATGCAAAATCCAACATTAATTTCTAACCTTTCTTTGATTTACAATACCATTAATTGTAAAATACAAAATTTGCATATAATTTTACTTTTACAAGTTAGAGTGAATTATTTTTGCCGTCTAAAATTATTCATAGACAAAATACCCTATAACAATTGTAGATTTGTACAATATTACATCTTCTACTCACGTAAATCCAGTCCTTTCGAAGATTCTGATAATATATCCCGGGAATCTTGCTCTATTCAATGACGAATATATTTAAAAATCCTTTATACTAAAGCTTGAATCTACATTGATTTGAAGGTTGAGTTGTATACAGAAGTAAGTATATGTGTAACTATGAATAGTATAGTGAAGATTTAATTAGCAGACAATTTAGAATCGTGAATGGGATTGAAAATATCGAAACCAATGATGACACTCGTGTTGCCGCCAATTTTTTTAGAAAGGGTAATACTCTCGAAAATCGATAGGGCTGTTCGATGGGTTACAAAAACGTGCGGAACCGAAAGTTGTTTCCGGCTAAGGGCAGGGGAGTTTGATCAAGATCGTTAATCCAGGTAGAGGATTCCGCAGCATATTATGCCTTAGAGCGGAATCTAGGCTATATTCTCACTAGGAAAAGGGCACTTGGGGTGGAAAAACAAAAACGAAAAGGGGAGATTAGGTTGTGCTTGTACGGCACTGCTTATTGATCCTCAACACCAAAGGTACGTGAGTATACATATACACTCCGCCGTAGCACCACTTTACACGAGTTGTGTAGCATTGTAACCACTACCACTGCACCGTTAACACTCGTGTCATACACCATCTGCCGCCATCGTGCACGTCGTCACTGGTACCGACAGATCGCAAGAGCTTTTTCACCAATGCACCGAACAATTATACATCTTGGAGGATTCGGAGAAGGATGAAGAAAGGAGTTAACCCTAGGGCTAGTCGAGCGCTGGCAATAAGAAGTAGTAGTAAGAGTAGTAGTGGCACTAGTATTAGTATAAGTAGTAGTATTATTAGTTGCAGTTGCAGTAGTAGTAGTAGTACTAGTAGTAGTAGTAGTAGTAGTAGTGGTAGTAGTAGTAGTAGGAGTAGTAGTAGCAGTAGTAGTAGTAGTAGTAGTAGTAGTAGTAGTAGGAGTAGTAGTAGTAGTAGTAGTGTATTAGTAGCAGTAGTAGTAGTAGTAGTAGTAGTAGTAGTAGTAGTAGTAGTAGTAGTAGTAGTAGTAGTAGTAGTAGTAGTAGTAGTAGTAGTAGTAGTAGTAGTAGTAGTAGCAGTAGTAGTAGTAGTAGTAGTAGTAGTAGTTGTGTAGTAGGAGTAGTAGTACTAATAGGAGTAGCAGTAGTATGAGTAGTATTAGAAGTAACAGTGGTCGTAGAAGAAAAAGTGTGATGAGGATAAAAAACTGCGGTCTGTCGATTGTTGGTGCACTTTAACCTTATCCTTTATCCTTAAACTTACGATGACCGAGTCGAAGGGATTATGGCAGGCCAGGGTTGCTACTGCTGGTACTTCCTGGAGCGCGAATTTTCACTGGGCTGTCATCCCGAACGCCCCGAGATCTGCTCGGACGTGGAGGGCAGTCGGGGCTGCTGCTGCTGCTTCTGGATTTAGGGGAGGGGTGGTGGCGCTGGTTCTGGTGGCGGTGGCGGCGTCGACCCCAGGGGGTGGGGGAAATACTACCCCTTGTGGAGTGGGGAGTGGGTGATTCGCGCGCAGGTGGAAGATGATGGAAGAGGGGCTGCGTTTGTGGTTCGAGATATGGGTCACTCTTGGATCGATGACGCTTGGTTCGTTTCTCGCGGGCATGTAGCTCTCACAAAAGACCAATCAATACGCGTAGAGGCAATCTCCGATATCTCGCACCCTAGCCCCGCTGACTGCTTCTTTCTTTCTTTGCTTCCTGCTTTCTCTCTTTCCATGGTAGGAAGGATAGTGAGAGTCTAGTCAGAGGTAAAGGAGAAGAGTGTTACGGTTGCTAGAAGCAGAGAGAACGCGAATGTAGTGGCTGCGGGGCGCATCTGATCTAGGAGAGAGTGTGCAAGAACGCATTTTTATTTTATTTTTTTCTTTCCTGGAGGATTTTTTAGTGCGAGAGAAAGAAACATTGGATATAAGTGAATTTTTAGAGTGGAAAAGTTGCCTTTCTTACACTGGACGTCTAGCGAGACTGAGATTTTAACTTTCCTGACTTTTTCTTCACCGTTTTAACTGAGTTCTTCTGAGTTTTCTTGAGTCGAAAAATGTATGACTTTAGAATAGTAACCTATACATAAAATAAAGAGAAAAAAATGATCAGACTTCTAACAAATTTTTTAGACATTTCTATAGATTAACATATACGAGAGTGGAAAATATTTGTGACTTTTTAAAATTTCCGTAGCTAGTCGTCTAGCTTTTAGGACGAATAGTGGAAATCTTGCAAGCTTGATTAGCGGAGCTGAAAAGAGGGATCTTTTTATGCCGCTGTCAGTCTATTAATTTAAAACGCTGCATGATGAAGCACTGCGTTAAAGAAATTGACTTAGAACTCGGATGAATTTTGTACCTATCAACCCTATTTTGGATGCTGCCATCCTTACAGAAATTTATTTAAATGAACCTCGAAGGTTCATTTACTTCAGTTTTTTGTGTACGCTAGATTGAAAAATTGTAAGAAACTGTAAGAGATCACAAGAGATTGTCAAGAATTGTCAAAAATTTGGAAAAAATGGCATAGAATCGCAAGAGATTATATGGAATTGCGAGGGAAAATTGTAATTGCACTCTTTAAGAGGGCGGAAAAGTATATTATATTTTGCTACAAATGAGGAAAAGAGGCAATCCACATGAGTGCGAAGCTTGGTGGACGATCCAGGGGCGAATCGAAGCGGAGTTAGGGGCGAATCGAAGCGGAGTTGTAGGCGAACCGAAGATGAACCGGAAAATATCCGAACCTTAGCCGATAGCAAGACCTATAAACTTCAAAAGAATTATAATTGCCTACTTTGCGCACTTGTTGAACACTATATTGTTTATATCAAATATAGGGAATTTTTAATTTGAGAAACATAAAAAACAAACTTTCTGGAAATATATACACAATTAAATGAAGTTCTAGAATCAAATTTATTATTATAAATAACTAGGAAGCTCATTTTTCTCTCAGCCTTATTATTGTTAGAGTTACAGCTCAATATTTGAAAGGAATTTTGTTTTAAGTTGGATGTTTAAATATGTTTTTCTTTATGTGTTTGTCTCTGTGAACACGATAACTATTGAAAAAATTATTCTATTAGATTGGCCTTTGGTACACCCTTTTAGTGTCCTAAGCTAAATGCCAAAGTTCGTTAGTCAGACATTTTGGATAAAAATACTAAAATTAAGCCCATTTTGAATATTTTTGGGTACAAATTTTTTCATGATTAAACAATTCTCTGTACAGTTGTTCATAGTACTTGAAAAGAAAAATGTTACTTTATGATAGCCCTACAAGATTATCATATCAACTTTTGGAATTTTTTAGAAAAAAAAATATATATATATATATATATATATATATATCCCAGCCTAGCCACTGAACAGTCAGTCTGTAGAGTGTCAGGGTCCACTCAAGGCAGACTAGACAGAAACAGTACAGCGCCACGAAAGTTTTCTACACAGGCGTCAATTTTCGGAATATCTGAATCCCAGAGGCCTAAATCAGGGGTTCACTGTATTCCGTAGGATTTGCATGCGAACTACACTCACTTTACTCTTATCCTTTTCTGGATATTTCCAGGTCTCGCTACCACACAGCACAGTGTGTGGCAGTACAAATTTATGTATGGAAATTTTATGTTTGCCATATTTTTAGTTCACAACACACATAATTATGAACTTGTTCCTCTTCGCATAAGGCAGTATTGCAAACTGTTTTCTCATCCTTTCTATCAAACACAATAATTTTTGTTTTAATGACGTTAATTTTAAAATCTATGATTTTTATGCTAATCTTTAGTCTACTAAAAATACGCCACAAATCGTGGACATATTTTTCCGTCAAAACTTTATCTGCAAAAGCTAACCCACGCATCTACACAGTCCAGATATTGTCTATTAATGCGTCCAGAACTCTAAAAAGAACTTCTAGATTATTCAAATGAGAAACTTCTCAACAGTTTGAATTTTTTCAAATGTTGTTTTTGATACGTTTTTTATTTATTTTGAGTTTCGTTTTTAAAGAACTTCAGAACTCTTATGGAACCAGGAAATCATGCAAGAAAAAGATGAACTTTTCAAAAGTGGAGGGCTAGCTACTTTTTTTGAAAATCGGTTTTTTGATGATATTAGCTGAAACTATTTTTAAAAATGATTAGGAATTCTAGAACTTTTTTTGATATACCCGGAAATCCAAAAAATTTTTACTTTTGCAAAAGTGTGTGTGGGAGGG
>NC_046659.1:49286248-49290499 GCF_010883055.1 Belonocnema kinseyi | reverse complement strand
GCTCACAATTTTCGAAAAGTGAGTTTCCGAATAGTTAGTTTTTAATATTGGGGGTACATCTTAGCAGGGATTATTACTGCTTCTCAGCCGCTAGGGCGGTAATTTATATTCAGTCATTGAGATCGAGAAAGCTTTATTTATTTTAATATAAGTTCAATTATTTTGCAGTGACCCATACATTTTATTATACGTATGTATTCAGAAACATTTAAAACCTTATATTGTATATTTTCTCGTAAAACTGTATAGATATCATATCAATGAAAATTAATTATATGCCGCAAGCCTGACATCTTGGTATAAGACTCCATGTCAAATTTAGTAACTTTATGAACCAATATTTTGAAAAATAGTGGGTTGAACCTAGTTGAAACTTCGCAGGGTAATGGAAAGACTATTGAAGTACATAATATTTTAAATTAGGCGAAAAAGTATAGAAAGTCTATTATCATCGAACCTCCTTTACATTTTTAAATTTCACACAGACCCTGAAGGATTCTATCCACTTTAAGTAACACAATTTTTAGGGCAGAGTCCAAGCCCAAAATCTTACGAGGCCAAATATAAAATTAAAAAATATTGGTCGAAATTTTAGAAACGAAAATCCGAAGAAAATAGTTCTGGTCTAAGAGTTACTTAAAGAGCGACGCTCATTTTCGCGATCTCGCTTCATTTGAAAGATTTTAATTTAAAAAAATTCAAATTTAGTTTAAATACACTTAATTACATGTCTGTCACGCAACTGCGTGTCATGAAAAAAACTTTTTTGTCAACGCTCATGAGATTAAGGGTCGTTACTAAAAATTCTTGGAAATGAAGTCTTAGCCGTTTTACATATTTCCATGATTTAATGGAGTTTTAAGAATAATACTAGGATATACTATTTGCTCTGCTTTCATAATGATAGAAAATCTCCTCTGATAATTGTTGGATAAAGTTTCGAAAAGTACTGACCTCCTATTAATTTGAAACTACGTATACCCATGTATTTTGACACACTCATTACGAAAAATATAGTAAAAATTCCTGCAAATTTTATTTTTAAGTTCAAAAACTTTAACAACCTATAAAAAATGTATGTTTTGTCGTTTATTCCAGTAAATAATAATTTTTTTTTAATTTCTCATAAAAGTTGTAGATCTTTAAAAAATACACCTTTTACATGAAATACATTTTTTTAACAAAAAAAACCATTATTTTTGAGAAAAGAATTATTTCTGTGACTTGTCACAGGGGTACCTTTCTGCTCCTATCGAGACGTTGAAAAGGGGTATTTATGTGATCTGCAATAGTGCCGTTCAAAAATATGTAACCCCTTTAGGAGGGGGGGGGGGGGCAACTAGATCGTTACGCCAATGTTACACTAAAAAAAAATCATTCTTAGAACCAAGTAAATTGATTTACTTGAATCCTATTTCTTAGCACCAAGAAAATATTCAATAACAGAAGTAATTTTTATTTAAACCAGGCATATATCTTTTTTCTATCTAATAAATGAATTCTGACTTCGATTCTTTTAACTGATTCGGGACACATTTAAATCAAGAATTTTTCCATACTTGAATCAAGAACTTAGGTTTATTTAAATCAAAGAAATAATAATTTAATTCAAAATAATATTAATTAAATTACAATATATATTTTTTGTCACAAAGGCATTTATAGAAATGGAGCATTCATTTATATGAAGAAGGTATTTTGTTTACGTAAATTCTTATTTTTCGATTGAAGAAAATATTTAGTTTAATTACTAGAATTAAGTTATTCATAATGAATAAACATTTATTCCAACGAAGTAATCATTTTTTGTAATCAAAAATATAATAATTTAGCGTAATTTGTTTCAATTGAATACTTCCTTAGATTAAAGAAATATATTGTTAAAATTAAATATCCATGTTTTTATTTGAAGAAATATTTATTTGGCATTTATGGTGAAGTTTAAGTACGGTTTTGCGTTTTAAAATTTCCATGTTACGTTAGCGTCATGGTCGAGGCTGTGGTTTTACACTCGATGGACCCAAGTTCAATTCCTGTCGGGGGGTGGATTTTCCATCGAATTTTTCTGTTTCAGGTTCATCAAGATTTTTAATTATGTGATTTGTGTTTAAATTAAATATGTATATTAATAACAGTGATAATTATAATTTAGGCTAAAAGAAACACAGTTGCTTATTTAGGAAAATATGTACTACAATTCAAGTACTAACTACTTTATTGCACTCGCGCATGGTCTAGGGTCTAGGGCCTAGGCCAAGAAAATATTTTTTTGAATCAAAGATATATTTGCGTGCTTCAAATATTCAGAAATTTGCTGTGGTACAATATTTTTTTGAGCCTATAAAATATTTCTTTGACCTTAAAATATATTTCTTTCCTTTTATTCATATTTCCCCATCTCAAAGAAATATTCATTCCAATTCATGGCACATTCATTTGGAACAATGAGTCATTCATTTGGTGTAAAATGTATATTTGTTGTCTTCAATTAATATTTCTTTGATTCAAAGAAATATTTCGCTTTAACCAAAAGGTCGTATTTATTTGCCTCAAATAAATGTTTCTTTGAAAATAAACAAGACTTTCACTTACTTCAGCCAAGTAAAATTCACTTGGTCCCAGTAACCTTTTTTTCAGTGTAAGCCTTCACGCACTTACTATACAAAAAGCATTACGTGGGGGGGGGGGGGGGGGGGGGGGGGGGGGGTAGAAACCCTAAGAAAAATTGTCACGTAGTTTTTAAACAGCCTTTTATTTATGTGATCGGTCACGCCTTTCTGCTCTTCACGAGATGTTGGAAAGGCGATGGAATGTGACTTATTTAGGGTCTGTCGTCTATTTGGTTGTGTCGCTACTTTCGGCTTTAGGTCCATTAACTTGTTTGGGAGTTTTTGTAAAATGCTGAAACATTTTTTTCGAAAACGAAGTTATTTTTCTCAAAGAGCAATTAATTTAGAAGATAAATTTGTATAATTTAAACTTCACATTGTTGTATATGGCTACAGCATTTATCTGTGACTTTGATCCATTTTATCATGTTTAAAACAATGGAAAAAGCATCACACTCCTTTCCGCCAATAAGTAATTTTGAGTTTCAAACAAAAATAACGCATTTTCAAAAAAATATATGGATTTTAAATAAAGTTATTGAATTTTGGAGCCAAAAAGACAAATTGTCTACAAAATAGTTCTGATGTGGCGTCAAGCAATACATTACACTGAAAAAAAGGATTACTGGTACCAAGTGAATTTTACTTGGTGGAAGTAAGTGAAAATCCTGTTTCTTTTCAAAGAAATACAGTGACACCCTTTAATAGCCCTCCCTTCTTTAGACCTTTAAAGAATTGACGCCACGCCGCTGGTAGGTGTGAGAGGAGCTGTGCGGCGAGCGCGAGATCTCCGGTTGTCACTCAAGCGAGCACTCAAGCATTAACATACAAAAGTGGAGCGGGCTGTATTGAGTTAGTTCCCACCCACCGTAATCCACCAAATGAATGACTCATTGTTCCAAATGAATATTTATTTGAAATGGGACAATGAGAATTGATGGAAAGAAATGCATTTTAAGGTCAAGCAAATATTTTATAGGCTCAAAGATCTATTTCCCTACAACAAATTTTTAAATCTTTGAAGCACAAAAATATATCACAGATTAAAAAAAAGATTTCTTTGGCCTAGAACATGCGCGAGTGCAATAAAGTAGTTAGTATTTCAATTGTAGCACATATTTTCCTAAAGAAGTAACTGGATTCTTTTAGCTTAAATTATAATTACCATTGTTATTATACACATTTAATTTAAACAAATCACTTAGTTTAAAATCAAGATGAACCCAAAACAGCAAAATTCGACGAATAATCCACCCCCAACAGGAATTGAACTTGGGTCGATCGAGTGTTCAAATCAAAAACATGTACTAGGCAGTCTGATAAGTCCCTGAAAAATGAAACACGGAGACGTTTTTTTGGCCAAAGTCGGTTTTATTTTTTAACATACTCTCCTTTTAGGTCGATACAGCTAGTCCAACGATTTTCTAACTTTTTGATACCGTCCGAAAAGTACTCGATCGGAAGGTCTCCAAAATACGCCTCAGTTTCAGCTATGAGCCCCTCATTTGAGTAAAAACGCTTACCGGTGAGCCACCTCTTTAGGTTAGGGAACAACTAATAGTCGCTGGGGGCCAGGTCTGGTGAATACGGTGGCTGAGGAACCAATTCGAAGCCGATTTCATGCAATTTTGCTTGTGCAACT
>NC_046659.1:49260766-49286148 GCF_010883055.1 Belonocnema kinseyi | reverse complement strand
CATATATCTGGTCGGGAGTGGTGCTGACTGAAAACAGATGATTTGGAGCGATTCGCGCGCCATCTGTTGGTCATTCTAAGGACTTATTGAACTACCCTCGTAAAAAAAACTCGGAGGTTAATCGCTTCTCAGTGCTGTAACTTGTAAATGTGTAAACATAAATGGCTGAAGTTTTGAAAGGCGTCATTTGAAGGATCAAGCTCGACGAAAATGGTTCAGACTGCCTAGTATATTTAATCTAACAACATACTTCTTCAATTTAAAGAAGTATGCAATTGCAACAAATGACGCCAAGTTATAAAATTGTTGACTTAACAAAAACTATTACTTCATTGTAATAAATTTTTATTTGTTATGAATAATTTAATTCTAGTAATCAAATGAAATATTTTCTTCCATTAAAGAATTAAATATTTATGTAAACACAATACTTACTTGTATAAAGATATACACCATTGCTATAAATGCATGAAATCTTTGTGGCAAGTAAATATATTTTTAATTTAATTAAGATTATTTTGAATTAAATTATTATTTCTTTGATTTAAATAAACCTGAATTCTTAATTCAAGAATGGACAAATTATTGATTCAAATGCGTCCAAATCAATTCAAAGAATCGAACTCTTTGAATCATATATATTTCTTTGAACGACTAATCACATTTCAACGAAATCTATACCTTTTGTATCAAGGAAATTATTTTCTTAAATGTAAAAAATATGTATTTCAATCAAGAAAATACAGCCAATGAATTCATTTTTTTTAGATCAACAAAAGATATGTATCTGGTTTAAATAAAAATTACTTTTATCAAAGAATATTTTCTTGATGCTAAGAAATAGGATTCAAGAAAATGCATTTACTTGGTGCTAAAGATGATCTTGTTCAGTGACCTAAGCATATTTTAATGCTTTTCTCAAGTACGAAATAATTGTAAACTCCAACCGAATATCCGCCGGAAGGGGCGACAGCTATCAATTCCAAAATCTTGTTCTTCTATCAGGGATAATATCGGCATTGCCAAATTTATGTACTTCTATTAATAAATTTATTTGTTAGTTTTTATTAAATTGTAAATTTCTAGTTTTATTGTACATTCAATTGAATCCTCAAACAAATAATTTAATTTTCTGCCAAAAAGACGAATTTTTAACGAAACAGTTGAACTCAACCATAAAAGGCAAATTGCCTACAAAATACATGATGTTTCAATCAAAAACTTGAATTTTTAACTAAATAATATCAAGTTTTAATTAAATAGTTAAAATTTTAACTAAAATGAATCAATTTTTAATAAAGAAAATTAATTTTCTACACAAAAATTTGAATTTCCAACAAATTGCATTACTTTTCTACCTAAAAGTTCAATTTTCAACTAAAAAATATCCATTTTTAATGATGAAATAGTTCGATTTTTAACTAGCAAAGATCAACTTTCAACCAAAATAGAGTAGTTAAATTTTCAAGTAAAGAAATTAATTTTTTAACTAAAAATGAAACAAATTTTCAACAAAATAGTTCAAAAATAATTGGATTTTGTTTTGTAGTTCTATTAATATACTAATGCATTTAATCAAACCAATGAGAAAAATGTGAGAATGAGACATTTTTTCGAAGACAGCGGAAAACAGAAGAATTTATAAAAAGGGGGAAATGAGCGGAATAAGGGAAATAGTTTCAAGTCTAAAACATGAAAATGCCTTTATAACTATCACGTTATTATTGACTGTACGGTTGCCGGGCCATCTGTTGTAAAATTTACCAACATTGTGGGTTCGGTGTGCAGTTGAACAGACGTGTTGATGGCATGAATTCATCTTAAAGGGGTTTGATAGTTTAGCAGTGGCACTCCTGGGACGTTTCGAAGTCCACAATCGAACGGACCTCCATTTCTATCTCCACAAGTTATAAAAAGACGTCAGTTTGATTTTTGACCTTCGACATGGTCCTGGAGTCCCACTGCTGATCTGAAGATGCCAAGTCTTCTACCCAGATTAGGGATGGGACGGAACTATGTGACGTATAATTCGCGTTAATAGAGGCTTTGGGATAACATACATCTCCAGACAATATTCAACCTTATCTGTAAATGCAAGGGTTTATGTGTAGAGTCGAAAATGACACTTGACACCTTTTAAGATACATGAAGTCTCTATTCAAGTAGGGAATAAGGCCCAAAGCAATCCGTACATTGGCGTACTCATGAGAAACCTATCTAAAAATAATATTTTCAGAAAATCTTCTGCAGGAAACAGTACCGTTGGTGAAGTGAAATTTTCTCAGGCCAGAGGTTGTTCTTTCATACTAAATCGTCATGCCTCTGACCCAACATGAACCATGAAATCTAAAAAATAAATAACTTATATATTCTGAGTCGATTGACAATTTGCCACTTATGATAAATTACCAAAAGAACGTGACATTATGGGAATGCTGTTCTCCCCTCATAAAATCTCCATTTTCGTCTAGGCCTTATATCACGAGTAAAAATCTAAAATAAATTTATTACATGAAAATAGAATTAAAATTGGGAAGCTGAAAAAGGTATGTAGATTTGTCAAATATAACCAATTAGGTTTCAGTTTGACAACACATAGTATAACATAGTAGCATTACTGGCTCACAGCATATGTAGATACAACCGATATCGAGTGTGAAAATGACGGCGCAGACGCTCTAATGTTCTAAGAGGCCGACGCGAGGTTACGTCATGTATTTTAGCCGTCGGCCGTACGAGCTTATCAATGAAACGTATGACGCCTCTGGCGTGAATATTCTCTGGCGGAGGACACCCTCCAGCCCTCCCTTACAAGTCGGCATTGCTTGAGGCCGATCGGAGTACTCCCTTTGTTGCACCCGTGCCTGACCTCAGTAGTTATAGACTCAGATCGTTTCTCGTCTGCAATCGGACGTTTCGTGGATGAAAATCTTATCAAGAGGTTTAGACGTCGACTACCTTTAAGTACACCTGAACACAAATAAAAAATGTAAGCTACCACGCACATGCTCATTTGTACGACCTCTGGATGAAATCTGCATTCAATGCAAACTCAGAAGGATTCCAAATAATAATAAATAAATCTGAAAGGAAAAGCCAATAAATTTCGTATACATTCATACATCAGAACACTGTAGAGATGAAATTAGAGAGACCATGTCGGCGAAGAGGTGATAAGGATATTTATTCGTGAGGGATTGAGATGGATAACTACAGCGAGCGGGTATAGGTGGAAGGTTTATAAGTATGGCGATGAAGATGATAATTTGGACTAGGGGTAGTGTTGTATTAAATGAGGGAGAGGGAGAAGGGACAATGACAAACTAACAACAGGCAAAATTCGAATAAAGCGTAAAATTAATGTGCAAAATTCCTGAAAAAGAACTAAGAATTCAGCGACCAAATTTGGGCAACCGCCATAAAATGTTCCTATTGAAATTTGAAAAAAGATAAAAATTTTCCTAAAAAAAAAAAAAAACAAAATTTCTTTCATGGACAAAAGTAAAATAGATGAGAGAACAATAAAAAGACAACCAATCAAATCTCCTTTCTTTTATTTTTTAAATCAGGTTCAAAATGAAAACCCACCACAAACATACCTAAAACATCCGGTGAGGGTCAAAAATAAAACTGGTTATAAACATATCTGTGATAACCATCATAAGCAAATCAGAAATAGACAGGGTAAAAGGAAATAAAGATTGATGAAAACTCGGTACTAAATATAATAAATCATACAAGGATAACTGTTGTCGAAGCTGTCCAAATCAGTCTTTAAATTAATAGATGCTTTCTTGTGGTTTTTAATTTAAAGCATCCCCATCAATTCTATCTTTCTCTCATTACTTTTACTATGCAAAATTTCAACATTCTGCAATTAAAATCATGTTCGGCATCAATACATTCCTTTGTAATAAGTTGGTAAGATCATATACCTTGGTGCAGCTTATTTACTAGGGACGGAAAGATAGATGAGGAGTTAGATAGACGCATAAACGAAGGTAAGAAGGTTATTGGTAGAACAGGGCCCCTTATCAGAAGTAAAAATATATCAAATAAAGCTAAAATGGCAATACATAATTCAATATTTGTACCGACTGTACTATATGGTAGCGAGACATGGACCTATCAAGAAAAAGATAAGAGAAAAATTAACGCAATTGACATGAGATTCTTGCACATAATATGCGGTAGAACTCTGATGGACAAAGTGAGTAACGCGATAATTCCCAAAGAATGTGGTGCAGAAGAGACGCTAGTAGACACATGGGAAAGAAATCGTTTGAGGTGGTTCGGGCATGTTGAGAGAATGCCAAAAGAATGACTAACGAAACAAGTGTATCTAAGTAAAGTAAATAGCAGCGTGCCCAGAGGCAGACCGCGGAAAGAATGGTCAGAATATGTGAATGAGACCCTAGTTAGATGAGACATAAGAAACAACAGAAACACGAGAGCCTGCATGAAAAAATGCATGGACGTAAAAGAAGCTGGGGAAGTATGCCAGGACAGAAAAGTATGGCGGCAAATAGTTATAAAAAGGGTGATAGTAGAGTGAATGACGCCTGACACAAAAGAACTTGGATACTAATGGAGCCAAGTGGGGAACCTCACGTGACGTCTTTGTGAGGATCTTACATTTGGGTGATTGCTAGAGAGATTGATCAGCAGCCTGGGCCGGAGCAATGTTGCGGAACGAACGTGTTATTTAAATAAATAAGACGAGAATCCTGGATAAATCTAAAAAATGCCGACTTAGTCACGCCTACCCCAAAATGGAAATGGCTTAATGGTGTAATAATAATAATAATAACTTCTAGCAAGAACACTCTAATAACAACGTCCGAAACGAACAGCACTTTCGTGTTCCTCTATCCTAGTATTAAGAACTCTGCCAGTCCGTCCTGGGTAAGTCATATCAAAAATCTTGCTAGTTATCTAGCAGGCAACACTACCCTTTTCATAATTATCGAAAGGGTTCTTGTAAAAAATTATTATTGTATCCATTTTAAATGGTATAAGGAAAATAATAGGGATCCTAAAGTTTTTCAACATAAATGCCATAGTCTTCGAAATTTGACAAAAAAATGGAAAAAGAAAAGTATGAAAAGAACTATACTCCTTCAATTTTTTCTGATTTTCTGAAGGCAAAATATTGATTTATAAAAAGGATATCCCTAACAACATTTAAATTTTCTTTGTGGAATAAAACATGGGATAAACCTAGAGCTCTATTAACTAAGTTTTTGAGTACTGCAACTTTGTGTTGAAAAGGATGAGCAGAAAATAAATTTGAAATTCTACCTGAATATGTACTTTTCCTGTAACAATTGGTAATAATATTACCATACTGATTTTTAGTTACTTCTGTGTCAAAAAACTGATTTTATTATTCTTTTCTATTTCATGGGTAAATTGAAGTTTTTGATGAAAACTGTTAAAAGCATTGATAACCATTTGCTACTTTGCTAGAGGAACGCATAACAAGGTATCATCAGCATGCCAAAAGTAAAAAGGCAAAGCAAAATTTCACTTCTTGAAAACAAAGAACATGAAATCCTTCAAACCAATTTCCGCTAAAATCTGAGAATTGACTGAACCAACGGAAGTACAAAATCTTTGCTTATAAAAATACCCATTAAATTTAAAATGAGGCAAGTTTATAATAAAAACTATCCCGTGGATAAATTCTTTTTGACATAATCGAGTACTTCTTCTAATATTGTCCAATCTATTTAAAATTGACTGTTCAACTAATTCAAGGGATAAACTCGGAATCATTGCAACAACATCCAAAGAAATCATTGTAGTCATCCGGAACCGTTCTTTGAATAATAATTTTTCGAAATTCCCAGCTATTTTTTAAATTATATTTTGAAGCTGTGATAGAGTCTTTCAGAATCAAATTAAAGTTTTGTTCTAAAAATTTAGTTGGAGTATTAATAGTTGAAATGAATATTCTCAAAGGATAGCCATCATTGTGAATGTTTCTCAACCTACGACATTTAGCAAGAAATGTGTCTTCAGTATTATTATAATTCAATAAATCAAAATGATCATAATTGAAAAGTAAATTCTCCATATTCCTAACACAATCTGATATTTTCATAAAAACAGTAATATTGCCTTTATCAGCATTCATGCAAAATATATCAGAGTTTTTGGTTTCTTGGTTTTATTTTCATTAATTCTGCACATTAATTTGATTATTGGACATTAAATAGGATTTTAAACTTGATTTTAATATCGTCTGAATTTCTTTAATTTTAAACCTTCACATAAAGCGTATGCCGTAGGGGGTCAAATTGTCTGAAACTTGCGCACATTATTTATGGATGGCTTCTAGGGAGAAGGAGTGCTGATGAAATGAAGGAAGAAAGTATGGAGTAATAGAAAAAAAAACCAGATGCTGATTGGTGGGTTATGCATGAATCAAATTTACTACTAACAGGTCACCAATCAAAAACAAATTGATGAAGAATGATTGAAAAAATACCAAAAAAATGTAATAGAATATTATTAGTATGTTTGTCTAGAAAGCCTTCTTGATCACTTTCCACCCACTTCGCGAAAATAGGCCTTCACTAAGACCCCATCCCCCTTTAACGAACCGTAACAAAATATGTATCCCGCCACTTTTTGTACGTAATCTAGAGTTTCCAGAAATAATAAGAAAACTTAAAACTAATGGAGATTCTTATCACATATTTAAGATAATGCATGCTTTGCAGGTAAAGTCTTATACACCTAACTCTCGCTTTCAGTTACCCCGTTCTCAGCCTTCCTAGAACTGCTGGCTCACGCAGTTTTTCATGGAACAGGGCGAAAGCGGCTGCGACATTATATCGCTGGTGCTTCATTCCTATAAGCGCCGTGAAAAGAAACCTTACTGATGAAAAACCCTTAAAAAAATTTTTTTTTTAAAAGCCGTGAAAAAAGACCGTATTCATTGAAACTTTTAATTAAACTGTTTTATTCCAAGAAAAAAACTATAATAATCATTTTGCCGTAAAAAAAGTATTAATAGTGGACTATGCCAAAAACTAAAAATAAGAATCAAGTTAAAATCGTGTATTTTACGCTGTCATACAGTGGTAAAAAATTGGAAAAAGGTGGCCAAAATTAGAAAATGTTCATAAAATGGGCTAAATTCGATTACTTACGGGGTTTTGAGGTCGCTGATTACGAATCCGATGGCAACAATTTCGAAAACAAAACGGCGGCTCCAATATGGCGGACGAGTATGCCTAATAAACTTTCGATTCTTTTCGAAATTGGTATAACGGGCTTTTCAAGGTTGCGGATTATGAATCCGATATCAAAAATTCCAAAAACAAAATGTTGGATCCAATATGGCGGACGAGTATGCTAAATAAACGTTCGGTTCTTTTCAAAATTGGTATAACGGGGTTTTCATGGTCGCTGATTACAAATTTCAAGTTACTAAATTAAAATTAAAATTAGTCGATCAAATTTAGTTTACATGGATACGCAAATCTTCGAAATCGTAGATGAGATTTTAAATACTTCAATTTCAATAATGTATGCATTTATGGAATTTCTGCATTACGCTAAGTATGACAAATTTTTTAAATTTCATCAACATTTTCACTACAATTTATGTGTCAGTGTTCACCATATGAGATCTATTTTGAAGAATTACGACATTCTAATCGTAGATCAGCGATCGTAATCAGCGACCACAAAACCTCTGAGTATAGATTTTGAAGCTCATATATATATATATTGTTTGCAAAATTTTGAAACCACCATCTTGAATCTGCTATCTTGAATTTGAATATTTCCAAATTCTCACTTCAAATTCGTAATCAACGATATCAAAAAACCCCGAGTAAAAAGTTTCAAGCTCATATATCTCTTCATTCAAAATGTTAAAATCGCCATCCTAAATCTACACTCTTGAATTAAAAATTTCACAATTCTGACATCAGATTTGTAATCAGCGACCCCAAAAACCTCCAAGTAGAGATTTTCCAAGTTATTTATCTCTTTTTTCAAAATTTTTAAATCCCCATATTGCATCCGCCATCTTTAATTAAAATTTTAGAAATTCTGACTTCATATTCGTAATCAGCGACCACAAAAACCCCCGAGTAAGAATTTTCAAATATATTCACTGAAGAGAAAAATACGTACAACAAAGGGTTAATCTAAACAATACAAGCATTTAATGTTAAATTATATAACATATTTTATTATTAATAAAAAATAATAAACCATTATAATGATAACAATAGTAAAAAGTAATTATTTATTTGAAGAAACGATGTGAAAAGATTTGCTTCCCGAGCATTTTCATAAGTATTTTTTGACGATCCCTTCTTAATAAGTTACTTATCAGGTATTTTCATGAATAAGGTTTTCTTTTCACGGCGTTTTCACAAAACATGTATTTTTTTATTGCGTTTTCACGAGTGAACTTTTTCCTCCAGGCGTTTTTAAAAAAGGATTTCTTTTCGCAGTGTTTACTAAAATATGTTTTTTAGTACGGCCATTCAATAATGCGGGTTTTTTTCACAGTATTTATACAAGACATGTTTTTTCACAGCGTTCACCAATATGTATTTTTGTTTACAATGCATACTGACATATATTTTTGGTCGTCAAACTTTATAGAGATGAGATTTTTTTCATGGCGTTATGATAAGAAGTGTTTTTTCACAGCGATGTAATTTACGGGTTCATTCTCCTAAGCACCGGCGATATCCAGGGTGGACACGCTCGGGCTTACATAAATGGCGCCCTTGATTGCTACTCGAATTGCACATCAGCAGGGAAGATTCCATTGTACCTGGGCATTTTCATATTTCGCGCCTTTAAAGTTAGATTTGGATCGGCCATTCGGTCAAGTCCGTGCATCTTCGGATCAAGTTTACCATAGTTTCCATGGTTGCGTTCGAAACTTCAAATGGATATAAGTGTTAAAAAATATAGGTTATGTTGTGTAGTAATTACAAATATTAAAAGTGTTTCCTTAATAATGAAGCTAGACTTGTGGACTGAGAAGTTAGCATCAATTGCCTTCTGTGCCAATAATATTATGGAATGGCTGCTGAGTAACACCTATACCATCAGATTGAATTATAATTAATTTTTGGAGAACATGAAATACCAGTTTGGAAATCAGATCCAGAGATAGCGATTTCGATAATAGAATAGTTTCTAAACAAAACTGGAATAACAATTCTGGGCTTAATTATCTTGTCTAGATAAATTTATTGAACAATCCTATCACCAACAAGTCTATAATTTATTTTAGTGGCTGTTTAAACCAAATTTTGAGATGAAGTCCAGGGAAAACATATCTAGGTTTTATGGACTATAGGTTTAGTGCCTTATGGTTTACAGGTTTGTAGATAAATGACTCAGGTGTATGGGGTTGTAGGTTTCAACTTGATAGCCAGTGGGCACCGGGACGTCCTAAAGACGTTCTTAGAATGTACCTATATTTCATATGATTTGACGTCTTTAAGATATCCTCCAGATCTTTTCATGTCTCTAAAAGGTCCTCAGGACGTCTTTAAGACGTCCGCCGAAAGACGTATGTAGGACAAGTTTAGGACTTGTGTGCCCACTGGGTAGATTTAAAGATTTCATGTTTGAAGTTTACAAGTTTAAGGTTAATGAGTTCTGAAATTTTTGGGGCATATGTTCTACATTTGACAGATATATTAGACGATTGGATTTTATTTGTTTCAAGTCTAAATTATTTTGTGTCAGTATTTTTTGGTTTTGGTGTTTATAAATGTGAGGCTTACGGAAACATGGATGCATGCGTTTGAATTTTATTTTGTTTTTATGTAATTACATATCTTTTTTTTTTGGATAATGCGTTGAAGCTTGAACAAAAAATTTATGTGTTAATAAAACCAAGTTTGCACCGTGTGAACTTCTACTAAAAGTTTTTCCAAACATTAAAAACAAAAATTATACGATTCATGAAGAATTTTGGTTCATTCTCTGCAAAAAAATCCGTGCTGTCATATATCAGGTCACTATAAAAACTATGACAGAAAGGATTATTTTTCAAGATATTTTGCATTGATTTAGAAAAAAATTACACCTATTCATGAAAAAATGGTCAAAATGTGTACTTGTCTATGAAATTCGTTTAAATAATCATCATTTTCTGTCACTATGAAAAATATGATAGCAAGGAGTCTTAAACAAAACATTTCAAGTTGATCACGCAAAAAATTAAGCCTTTTCATCATAAAATGGTCAAAGTGAGCATTTTTTAATAAAAATTGTTTAAATGATTAACATTCTTAGATCACTGTGAAAAATTTGATGGCAAGGAGTCTTAAGAAAACGTAAACAATTTTTTGTTACTCTAATACATTAATAAATTATTTTTAGTTAGTTTTTACATTGATATATAACACTTTTAATGAATTTCAAAGTCTTAGAAGAAATGATATCATTGAAAAGTTTAGCAACAAAAAGTTGTAAGTTCATTTTCCAGATAAAAACTGAGATAAAATATCTAATTAAACAAGAAAAAAAAACGAATTTTCAACAACATTTTTTAATTTTCAAGGGAAAAGGTGAATTTTTGACCAAGAATATTAATGTTCCATAAAAGAAAACGATTTTCCGACTTAACCAATATATACAATTAATTTTTAATCAATTCTATAATAGTATCTGTGTGTATATTACCACAAATATTACCTCTAGTTTTTTACGTGATTTGGCGTATATTACATACGAATGGAAACTTTCAGTGCGCATGCGTCATTTTCGAAAAATACCTCAAATAATTTTTTTTTTATGTGGGTCGTGTTCGCTTTTTAACTTTTCATTGCAGTAAATAGTAAAAAAAATGCATCGAGGATCACAATACTGCCGAATATAGAAGTCTATATGAATATTTAGAGTTTAATGTTTATCGATTCGTGTTATATTATTTATTTTGTTTCATTCGTCTCGTAAATCTAGCGCCAAATACCAATATTTGAAAATTCTTTAAGTTTGAATTAATGTTAAAGCAGGTTAAAGTTATAATTAGGGAGACCCTGCATAATTACATGTATAATATCATGCAATATGATCCATAATAATTATTCTCGAAGGAATCATAGGACACTGCGAAAGTTTTCTGTCTTTTCTTTCGCTCGAACAAAAAAATCCCTCCATGGGATTACATTATGATGTTGGGTAATTCTTCTCATTCTAGGCATAATTATTATTTCCAATTACTAATTACCATTCTACAGAGTTATTAATAATTCTTGTATTTCAAAAGTAAGGTTATGTACTTGTCAGCACTGATTTTGCAATTCGAACATCTTGAAAACGTAACTGACAGAAGTTTTCTACTGTTTTCAACGGGTTTCTACTGGTCTCGACGTATATTACGCCAAAAACGTAGTAAACGTAGAAAATGCTCTATATCATGCAGAGAGTGATCGGCTTTTCTCTTATTCTATCTTAACCCCATTTATTGCACTAAGTAGGAGGTGGGGGTATGAATTAACGAGATTGGCGCTGCTATAGATGAAGTACGCATGCGCCAAACATGAGCGACCAACAGCTGTTTAGCCTCACCCTTCTCTTTCGAGTGCAGTACAGCAGCGATTCCCAAACTAGTGCCGCCGGCCGATGAGGCTGCCGCCGGCAGGGGGATGCTACCCCGGGCCGGGCAGCCCCCGAGGGGGAAGTCAGCCACTCGGCAGCCCCCCCCCCCCCGCTATGAGGACCCTTTCATTGTCATGAGATTTAAGGCTGTTTCAATAACTAAAATCCTAAAGATATGGCTCAATTCAATTCTAATTATCTGAATCATTTTCCTGATGTAATTTAAAAAAAAATGGAAGTTGATGAAAATGGAAGTTGATGAAAATCGGTTAACATTTCGAGTAATTAAGCATATCGTTAAGAACACACAAAATTACAAGAACTGTCAACTGGCATTGAAGGTATTAACCGATTTTCATTAACTTTCTTTTCATTTACTTAAAATTAGATTAGGAAATTGATTCAACTAATTAAAATGTAATTTATTAACATATTAACACATTTTAATTTTTCTCAACCGGCTCTAATTCTCTCGCGTGAAGCATGGTGTGTCAACCAGCGAAGCAGTCAAGTGTACCGCCTTGGCGGCAGGGTATTGTGAAAAAATGTGAGGGTGGCGGCCCTGCCGCTCCCCAGAAAGTGCATAAAAAGTTTGGGAATCGCTGCAGTTACATTGGTGATCTTCAAGGGGTTTTCAAGGTTTTTACCAAGCAGTTTACGTTTAAGTTTAGCATTACCCAGGAACAACAACGTGGACGTAGTAAATTCTGTTTCCTTCGGGGTGCTTGATTAGCGTGAGTCCGCTTGCCTCTCACGTTTCGGGGTGCTTGATTAGCGTGAGTCCCCTTGCCTCTTACGTTTCGGGGTGCTTGATTAGCGTGATTCCCATTGCCTCTCATGCTTCGGTGAAGATGTTCGAATTGAAAACCTTGAGCTTCTTGACAAAAAGCTATGCCGTTGTAAAAATGAGTTACAGCATTACGAATCATCTCCGTATCAATGAAAGTAGCCTGTTGCAGAATCCGATTCTGCAATTCGTCTAAGCTTTGCGGTTGCGTTGAGTATAATTTGCTCTTTAAATAACCCCAAAGAAAATATTCGAGAGGCGTCAGATCAGGAGATCTAGCAGGCCACTCGATTTCACTCCTTCTTCCAATTCACCTTTGAGGAAACTGTGTATCCAAATATGCTCGAACCTCCCTACCTTAATGAGCCGCTGCTCCGTCCTGCTAGAACCAAATATTTTGAAAATTATCGCCTGTAATCTCCCTAATTCTTAGTACAATTTGGTTTCTGAGAAGCTCTTCATATGCACGGGCATTGAGATTGCCATCGATGAAGAAAGGGCCTATCAATGTATCATTCAAGATACCGGCCCAAACATTAATCTTTTGTGGATATTGTGTGTGACTCTCCAACATCCAATCATGATTTGTGTCGGACCTATATCTATAATTTTGCCTGTTAACTTCACCTTTTAAAGTGAAAGTAGATTTATCTGAAAATACTGTATTGTACAAGAAAAGATGATCTCTACCAATTCTGTCCATTATCATTTTACAAAATTCAACCCGACGATCAGGATCGCCTTCATTGAGCTTTTGTACCAGATGAACTTTGTAAGGATGGAAATTAATGCCTTTTAAAATATTTCGCACTGTTTCAGGAGTAACGTCACGCTCATTACTAGCTCGACGTAAACTAAGGTGTGGGTTTTCGACAAATTCTTAGGCTATGTCCATCTGCATCTCCTCAGACCCTGCAGATTTCGGTCGACCAGTTCTCTGAAGGTCCTTGATATATCCATGATTCATAAAGCGCCTTACAGTTCTTTCAGTTCTTGATTTTGAGACAGGATTTAACCCTTCTCCATTACGAAAAGTGAGATTAAAAAGCAAACGAACTTGATCATAAGATCGAACTCGATCTCCCCAACCACGCATCATTAATACAGATACCCTCTCTCGTTCCGAAATTTTAGCTTGCACCATAATAATCTTTTAGCGAAAGATATTAAGTATGTACTCGTAATACGTAAATTTAGTTTCGATTCGTATTATTCGTATGGAAAACGGTATAGGACTTACGGTATCGCCTTAGGTATTGACTTAGGTATCGAAAAACGGTATAAGACTGTATAACTCTTCGGGGAGGAACAGAACTCTCACCAGAACACCTGAACTTTTATTGAAAAATTTCCTTATGATTTTACAATATTCAAAACGCTTTAACCAAGATCAATACAGAATTCACCAATGAATTTCTCTAACTGACCTTGACCGTTACAATTAACCTATGACTTGGGTACGTAACTGAACGTAGAATTTTCCGCTCTATCGATTGCAGATGTAAAAACAAGGGATTTCCAAAAAAAATAAAGTTGACCTTAAAAAAGCCATGACGGTCAACTTCAAGGTCAAAATAAAGGTCACCATTTAATTCCTCGTTGAAATTTACTTCAGGAATGACCTTCACTTTTTTGAACAATATTTTACCTGAGGAAATATCCAACCCTGTATACACCCTGTATACTAAATACAAAATCACTGCCATGGCATGTTGAAAACATCCTGCTGTCCTAAGTCCGTTTTTACATTGAAAACAGTAGCCACAAACAGCTTCTGAACATGCATTGGCAGGGGCTTTTGCGAGAGAGCCTACGGGTCGGTTATAGCCATTTTTCTCTTTATCTCTGAAACCGCTCAATTGACGGTGACACTCAGAACATATTTGGAATCATCAAACCAAAAAACATGCGATGATACGCTTTTCTAATATGGACACACTGGACCCAAAATTGGCAACTTTCTTTTCGCATTTGTTTAATTCATGCCTTTCTCAAATTCATTTTCTCTTTAAAAATTGACAATCATTTAGCTGACCTTATGACTAAAATTCATCGTTTACTAATTGTTATGCAGAAATAACTTAATTTGTCATTTTTGTAGAGATTTTCATAATAATAAACGATTCCTACATTTTATCATTAAACTTAGAGATTGAAAGCTAATATTAAATTATTCTGAAGATGTTAGGTTTGTCATAACAATTTTTTTACGCGATGTCTATTCAGTACTGAAGTCATAAAATTCCATATTTGAAGAAAGATGTTACTCATAACATTATTTTTAGATGAAAGTCGATATGACAACGAAGCTTCACCTCACTTTCTCCTTTACTTTTTTCCTCTGCATTTCCTGATTACGAACGTACTTACTTGCAATTTTATATTGCGCAAAAGTCCGACGTAGGCTCATCTTTTTAGAAGTCCAGTTGTTCATGCCTCATTTATTACGTATGTAAGGATAATTTTTTAGTATTTGTTTTTCACTTCAAGGCAATGAATCCATTTTCGCATAAAAAGATAGACTAAAATGTCTAACTTTCCCAAATTAAACATTTTAATTTGTTACTTACTTTCTTGTATATTGTTTTAATTTTTAAAGGTTTTCTAAGGGGAATGTGTTTCAAATTTGATTCGATGGTCTTTCAATTGCTATTCTCGTAAAAATAGTAATGCTGAAATAATCTCAAAAAGATTTTATACATCAATTACAAATGAAAAATATTTATTTTGAATTAAAAGTATGATAATATAACCATTTAATTCACACTTGTGATACTCAATAAAAGAAATTTTTAAACTTAATTTTATGTTTGGTTTTGCAAAAGCCTAGGGAATTTCTGTTCACAAAGGCCCATCAAAGAAAAGTTGTCTGCACGGGACAAGTGACTGATTTCGCACGCATAACTGTGAAGAACATTAAGTTTTTCTTGCTTTTTTTCAGATGTAGATCTATATAATCTGAGAAAGACCTCCAATTTCCCTCGTCACAGCAATAGGATATACCGGGATATCCTATTTGATCCCATTTATCTCCCAAGTTGTCCCAAGGATATCCCAGGAATAACCCGTCAGATATCCCACAAGGCAGAAATTTGGATATCCCGTGGATAACCCCAGGATATCCAGGGTAACCCTGGGACGTTTACGGGCCCTGGAGGACCGAAGGAACCGAATGGAGCCTCTACAAAGTACCCGTCAAGACCCCATTGGGTGCCAATTCGGTTCCTTTTTAAAAACTCGAAAAAACAGCAAAATCAACTTTTAAATGGTTGAAATTAGGAGTCTACATTAAAATTCCCTATAGAAGGTCACGGAATAATCGCAACAGTTTTTTTTTTAAAGTTTAAAAAAATATAAGACGTATAACGCCTGTTGACTGCTACTTGCAGGCGACGTGTTTGAAGTGTAGCAGTCAACAGACGTCATACGTCTTATATTTTTTGAAACGTTTTACCGTTGCAAAAAAAAAACTATTGCAATTATTCCGTGACCTTCTATGGGGAATTTCAACGTAGAATCCGAATATAACCATTCAAAAGTTGATTTTGCTGTTTTTTTCGAGTTTTTTTGAAAAGAAACCGAATGGGGACCCAACGGGGTCAAGCTGTAGTTTGCTGTGTAAGTAAGGTTGGTTATTGTGGAAGTGCGGCTGAATGCGATAGCAATCAAATTCACGACAGAGGAAGGGAAACTAACGCAACTATGACTATAGACGTTAAGTACGAGAAGGGATCGACATACAGCGCCATTAAGCGGTGACACACCTTTTTTTATTTTCTATGCTTCTACGCGATCGCCTATAGGAGTTGGTAGAGCCCGACTTGGGTCAGACAGTGTCGACTCTCATGGATGCGTTTGACCACTTATAGCGACAGTAGCGCATCTGCAAGGAAGTCGATGACTAACATGTATCTATGTATTCGTGCACGTATGTGTTGTAGCCAGGTTTTCCAAACTCTCTAGGTACTATATTCCGAACGAAACTTTCCTTCTGGCTAGCTATATGCGTATGCACGAGAGGGAAGGATATAAAGAAAATGGGTTCGTGTGAGCAAGAGAGAATTTATAAATATCCACTGTCTACTAAAATAATCAGAGGCGATTAACGAATTAAATGCTATTTATGCTGTGAACACACTCGCCGCAAGATGGACGTCCTGGACCCCCCCCCCCCACGTTTCCAGTCATGCCGGCCGGCGTTCATCCCGAGTGTCCACCTCCACGGTTCTTTTAAAGGACGCCCGCCTCAACCAGGTTATAGTCAGGCCTTGAGTCGGGCGGCCTACAACTACCGGAGGTCGAGGGCGTCCAGGACGATAATATACACTACGCGGCCTAAGCACTTTAAACACGCGAAACACTACTACGGGGCGCGGAGATCGGCCACAAAGATCAAGGAGCACTCGCGGATGATGGCAAAAGAAGCAAACCCACTAACCTGTTGGCCATCGGGCTAATTCCTCCGTCGGCGTCTTATCCTTTTTTTTCTATCTTTCAGCCTCTCTCCACAGGGTAAATTATCCTCTGGAACTCGGACAACTCGTCGTCCCGCAGAGTCAAAATTCGAACAGTCCGTTTCTTCGGTCTCCCCATCCTCACTTTTTTCGTTTTCCCTCGAGCTTCCGTGTTTTGTGTCCGGCCTTCTGATTGGTTGATCGCGCGTGCTACGGCGACTACTATTGGCTCTCTGGAAGCTATTCCAGCATGGTCGCATTCCGGCCTCCCCACCTTGCCGGTGCTTCGTCGTCTCCAGCGTAGTTACCGCGTGGTACGGGATATCCCCACCGTACCCTGCAGGGTTGGTTCGGCCTGATACGCAAGGGTTGATCTGGTACTGCCACTCGCCGCTAGTAGTAGCCCTGATACATCGTGTTAGCGGTGTCTAGTCGGTGTTTGCAGTACTCCCGCCTTGACCGGTGAATATGGCCGCCGAGGAAGTATCGTCCGGTCGGTGCTGCCGCCCGTAGCCACGCATGGAGGCTGCCTGTCACAAGTTCACTCCCTTGAATGACATGAATGTCAACACTCTCTATAATATTCTCTAGTGTTGACGAACTGTCAGTTCGTAGTTTTTCCCTCTTATGGATGCCTCTTAAACATTCCTGTGCCGTGGTTACTATCCAGGAATGTGATGATGGATGTGGTGACTTTTCCGCCGTACCTGCTCGGCCTCGGTGCCGACCTCATACACTTGTGGTGTTCGTATTTTACTAAACTACATTACTATTCTTTGGCTCGGATAGCTCAACTCCCAGGTAACAATTCTTACATTATAGTCAAATTATTAGCTAATTTACCCTACACGCCTGTATTCGAATCCTGACCCGGAGGATCGTTTCTTTACCTGAATTAGTGAGTGGCTGTGTTTTTCGTATTTTAATGTTAAGTACCGCTTCGGCAAAACCCCGGAAAATTGTGTTTACATATTTTTGACGTTATTACATAACTTCGTATCAAACGAAAGATACATTTTTCCTCTCGAAGTTGAAACGAAAAGGAGGACACACCCAAGAGAAGCTAATTTGGCCTCGGCCTCCATAAAGAAAGGAAAAAAAAAAGAAAAAAAAAGAAAAGAACCATGGTGTCTCCTACTCGAAGTCTTCTCTTGTTGGGCACACATCACAGCGGTTTAGCTGCCCTCTTCACTTTGTGCATTCGCTGCCTCTAGGTGCGCCCCGAGCCCCGGATCCGCGGCCAGTACCGATGGGTGACCATTATTGCGCCTCTAATATGAATAGGCCAGTGAGGGATGTTCCCATATCCCTCGTCGTTCTGGGTCCCCCCACCCAGGGCTTCTGCTCGTTCTGAGCTTGTCCCGTAATCTCGTCTATCTCGGATCGCGGGAGGCTGTACCAGAACCCTTCCAGGTGCCGACGTTCCTTCTCCTCTCTTCCACGTCAAGCCTTTTCCTCGCGCGCATCCTTCTCCGCCTCTTCCCGTCACCTTCGCTCCGCTTCCTTGCGAATGCGTTGAACTTTGGCTATTTTAGCCGCTATCGCTTCCCTCCTTTCCAGCTGGCGACGCTCCTCGTCACGCACATACTTGAGAGGTCGGTTCCGTTTATTAGGACTAGAGAAATCTTCACTCCCCCCCCCCTCTCCCTGATGGACCGGCTGGAGTGTCTCTATTCGAAGTTGAGTCCCGTCGGCTTGGCCCTGCCTCTTTGTGGCGTGCTTGCGGCGGGTCTCTTATCATCCCAGCCGGTCCCCATCGTGTTTGGTCTGTCTCGATGCTGCCCTTGACCAGTTTCTCCCGGTGCACCGTTGTCCTTCATTCCCCATTCGCCGGAGGTCTGCCTTGCGCTCCTTTCGCAGATGCTTTTGGGACCCGTAGAGCAATTGGGACCCGCCTGGCTATGGGGTTCGGGTTGCTCCGGCCGGTTAATCTCCGAAGTTTGTGTGTGGATGCTTCCTCTAGGGCGGAGTACAGCGTGATCTCCCATGCTTCATGACGCAACACCCCAACCATTCTCTCCATCATCTGGCAGACCCTCTGGTGCTCCCGTGGATGGTTTTCCGCTGCGGCTGTTGGAAGGAGAAATTTTGCGCTGTGAGCCTCGTCGACTATCTGGCTTGTTGTCAAATTCCCCTGTTTGAGGTCCCAAAATTCATGCTAACCAAACTTGTTTACTTCTACTGTATCCCGGGCATACATGGCAGCTATGGAGATTGCTCCTTCCTTCTCGTATATCCCAAAAAGGGCGTCAGACACGTGGTGCAAACCTCCTTTCCGATGTACGACCTCAAAATCGTATTCGAGGAGGTCAAGTGCCTATCGCGTCAATCGGCCTGTTCGATTGTGAAGGCTGTGTAACCATCGCAACGAACTGGGGTCGGTGATCACTGTGAAGTGGAAACCCTCGATATAGTGCCAGAGTTTCCTAACCGCCCAGATTGCGGCTTAACACTCCTTTTGCGTAACAGAGTATTTTCTTTTTGCATTCGTAATCGTTCTACTCGCAAATGATATTACCCTCTCAACGCCATCTTGCACCTGCGTCAAGAATGCTCTTAAAACAACATTTGCGTAGAGCACAAATAGAACTTCGAAGTCCGGGTAAGTCAAAATCGGTGCTGTCGCGATTTGTTCTTACAGCTTAGGGAACGCGCTTTCCTGTTCGGTGCCCCATTCCCATGGAACGTTCGTTCTAAGCAGTTTGTTCAGTGGTTTCGCGTCAGTCGCAAAGTCGGGTGTAAAACGACGGTACCACGATGCCATGTCCAAGAACCGTTTTAATTGCCTAATTGTTCTTGGGGCTGTGTATGAGAAAAAGTGCTCGACTTTGTCCGTATCTCCCTGCAAACCCATCTGATTAACGAGGAAATCGAGATAAAGCAGAGTCAATCCGCCGAATTCACACTTTTCATTAACGATGACTATATCATCGAGATACGCATAGACATCAGGTTCCATCTCTGGCCCTGTGAGGGAGTCTATAATTCGCTGGAATCTCGCAGGGGCCCTGACAGTCCAAAGGGCATCCTTATGAACTGACCTCATCTTGCATACTTTTCAACACCTTCGGGGACACTCGATAATATTTTTGTTCTATCGGTGGGTGTCTGTGAGTGATTCGGTCGGTGGCCGGAAGCACCTCAGAAAGGGGCCTAATAATCCTGGCAACTAAGGTGACCAGTTCTTGTCGCTCATCAGCCGTAATTTCTCTGAGGCCGCAACACTGGTCTAGTGTTGTCGGATTTTCATCCTTCCTCTCCACCTCCAACTCAGTACCTTTCTCGGTATAGTGGTGGACTAATTCCGGGTAGTCCGACATAAACCAGGTTCGCTTGCTTCCATCGTGTACGATTCCGAATGTGTGTTTGAAGTCCATACCTACGAATACTTGTTCACAAATGCTTGGGACAATATGGATCTTCATCATTCGCGAAACAGGATCAATCTCAATAGGGAGGTAGAACGTGGCTTAGACTTGGCTTACCGTACCGTCTGCCGTCACAACTGCCTGATTCGGTGCAGTATGCAGGGTCGCTTGATACCTCTCTGCAATGACCAAGCCAATATCTCCCATAACTGTTCTGGATTCACCAACATCGATTAGAGCAAGGACCTGAGGGGTATCATCAATTCGGGCAGTCGTAAAGACTCGCAACGTAAGCCCTCTTTCTTTCCTAGGAGGCTCCTCAACCTCTAATCACAGCGGTAACAAAGATGCTTCATCTGATGATGTTACCGAGGGCTCATTCGCCTTGAACAGGGCGAATGATTCACCTGATTCTCTTTCTAGGGATTCAGTTTTCTCTGATTCTCGTTCTTGCATTAAGAACGATAGTATCCTAAATTTTTACCGTGCGCGTTACCAGCGTCTGGTTTGCCGAAGTCGACGGAGAGTCTAAAGGAGTGGGGTTCGTATTCGAGGATATCCCCACTACTGCCGGCTCCGCTAACTACAGCCTGTTGTTTTCCTGTAGGCATCGGTCGTCCTGAGGGGTCAATTCGGGATTGGAGAAAGAAGGGTTAACCCTTACGCCTTCTCCCTTTTTCGGTTTCCCAAGCAGTTGCTGGAAGGATCGCATTCTTTCGTGGTCACTTCCTCTTTGCCATCACGGCGACAACAATTGCGCCTCCGACTTTTCGGACAACCAATTTGAAAGTGACCTTTTTGTCGGCAGTTCCAACATTCGCCCTCAGAATCATCCCACTGTTTTTTCGAGGTAGATGCCTCCGAGTTCCCTTTTGGGGGTTGCGCCGACTTTCCCTCAAACGACTTTGTCGAATTTCTTCGGTTCCGCGGACCCCTACCGTTACGTCTATTGGACTATCGGGACCAAGTTTTACCCGTGGGCTCTTCTCTATTCGAGTTCGGATCACAGTATTGCTCTTTTTAGCCGGGGCCCCTTCCTTTTGTACGCGTATTCGGGAATAAGGGACTTTTCTGGGGACGGTGGAGCCAGATCCTCGCGTAACGTCGATGCTACGTGTTCTTGTTCCGCCGCTAGGACCGCCAGGCCGTTACAGTCGGTAAATTCATAACGCCTGATGACTCTCCTAAAATCGGATATAAGATTCGCGTATACCCTATTCATCTGGATCTCGAGATCCATTGGCCTAGTTGAGAGCTGATAAAGGCTATACATGCAGGTCAGTTTGACCGCTACCGGTTCATCTTGGCCTTGTCTGCGTGAGAGGATCTGTTCTTCCAACCTTTCTTGGTAGAAAGTATCCCCAAAGCGGGCATCAAAATGCCGCTTTCACTAGTCCCTGAGGAAAGAGGCGGCTCTTCCCTCTTGGACCCTCCACAAGAGGTTGTTTACGCTCGAGCCCTTTTGTCCGTTAAAACTGACCTTCCACCCTTCCACGATTCTTGTCACGTCCCTTGCTTTGCTAAGGAGTAGCATGGGGCCTCGCCCCCATCCCTAAGCATACTCGTGACTCGTTAGGCCTTCTGGTTAAAATTCATACAGACCTCTACGCCCAAGCGCGTCTTGTTGCGCATAGCCCCTATATTCCGGCCTTTCAGCCTATTCGTGGGAGTACCCGTTCTGCATCTCGCGATTTTGTTCCCTATACTGCTGCCATGGCTCCCGATATGGTTCACGTTGTCCCTGTCTGCCCGTTCGGACATACCTTGTATGTATGTCGTACGGCCTACTCTTATTTTCTCTTGGCTCTGAGAAATCCCGGGGCCCGTACCTATGGTCATTATTGGATCCACCCCTAATTGTCCCTAGTCTATCATGCTCAAGCTCTTCTCCCCTTGTTAAATTCAAGTTTATCTGTGGGAAAAGGCTCGACGCTAGATAGTGCTCGGCGGTCCGAACTGTTCGGTGCCCTTCACTTTCCCATGGCCTTTATTTGTGGTGCTTATATGGAGCAAATTCTCGTGTACCATGCTCCTGATAATCCCCTGGGTCATCACTAAAGGAGCGCACGTTAGGGCGCTCATAGTAAGTCGGTAATAAGTCGTCTGACCCGTAGATCCCATGCCCTTACTAACCAGTGTCGTTGTCCTAGTGGGTAATATCATGGATCCCCGTAAAGCTTGGTCACCCCCCCATCCCTGGCCAATGTCGATGTCTATGGGGGTAGTTTCCACCATGGTGAACGGTTGGTGGAACCCGATGCGCTGTTTAGTAACTTCCGGGGGACCTCGGGTCGTCTCATCAGTCCCTTCGTTCGATGTTACACGAAAAATGTATAAATACTGTTTCCTGCACCATTTTTCGTCATAAATTTGTACAGTTCTGCATTAGTTTTTTAATAAATAAAGAAATACATGGCACATAAAATGTAACTTTTCTTAACATTTTATTTATTCGCATTATAATAGAGAAGTGAAATCATTGACATCTTGGCACAGAACAAAACTCTCAATTTACTTTAACTTTGTTTATTTTTCAATTTACTGATTTCACTTCAAACGACGAGACACAACTTTTTAAAACTTAGTAAAACTTGACATTTTTTGACGAAAACATAACCTCAACAAACATTAGAATGGCGGTGCGTATATTTTAAGAAAATATTGCCCCCGCTTCTGCCTCTACAGTAGAGCCATCTACAAGGAGGTCGATAACTACAAAAGTATATGTGATGTCATGCGCCCATGAGAGTCGACCCAGTCTGACTTGGGTCGAACTGCCCTTTACGGTATACCCTGACAGTTACTCCTGTGAATTAATTAAAAAATAATTGTTTTATCGCCAATAACACTATAGATTCGTCAAAAGAGACCGACAATTAAACGAAAATACAATTATTTTTTGCGTATGCGTACTCAAAAGTAATTGAAATGAAAAGATCTATTGTGTGTAGCAAATTTAATCGATCAGAAAACGTCTATACCTTGAACGACGCAACCTAAAAATTGCTATTACGAAACCTACTAAACTCAGTGTATGTTAAGTCTAGAATTAATTTTGCTGATAATTTGAAATCATAAACAGCGGTGTAATCCAGTGTTCCCAGATCTGAAACGAGACGATGTCCAATACTATCACAGGTCTATGTGGTGTGAATATATTAGGAGACGATATACGTGACTGGGTTGCGCGCGCAACCCATTTCTCCTCTTCTGAATTTGAAAATTCGAAGGTGCACGATCGCTGGGGGGGAAACTTCGGCGGTTCTATTTATACCTCGATCCGCTTTCAAATGAAATCAAGAAATTGGTACTTGAATGTTTCTAGGTATCGATGCTTCATTTTGGAGGTTATGTTTTTTCAGGTTCACAATATTATATTAATACTGTCATATATATTATTAATGTTAATATTATAATTATATTATGTTATATCATATTCTAAAAGTCTTCTTTTTCTATTTTTACCTGCATTTTAAAGCAATTCAAGAAATTGGCGATTTTCATGATTTGAATACTTCGCGCGCCTCTTTATATGCACATATTTTGAGGTTACACCATTTCAAGTATAAAATATAAACGACATACATTTTTTTGTATTTATCGCTTTAATTATACCGGAGCTAAAAAAATGTCTTTTTAAAAGGTTGATTGTTTTTGGAATGGAATGGAAGCTTCTAATGTGTCCCCTAAGGGTTTACATTTTTCTTACACCTTCTCTATTCCTTTACACACCCTTCACACACTTACTTGGTGGTGGAAGGGGGACCTACAGTTTAAGGTGGGTTCCGAACCACCAAGAGCAACAGCCTTAAGTACTTAGAGAAAACCTTTTTCTCTAGAGGTACCGGTCCCACGACTCTCCGGAGGTGAACAACTCCCTTGCTAGGCTAGTGTTCACCGCATGGGCCACCGAGACTCTTCCAGTAAATTTCAATGTTTTCTTAAATTTTTAATAAATTCCGAAATAGTCAACGTTTTTCAATGTTCTTAGTCCCATATTGAAGCTTTTTTCACCATATAACAGCAGCTTGCGAGTATTAATAGTAAAAAATGTTTTTTCGAATTGCAAGAACTTGAATTTGTAACAAAAAAGTTGGAAAAATTGAAATCATATTTTTAGTAACAAAAATATTTTTGTAAAATGTATGAAATATATAATCTTGAATTTTATATGTAATTTCCTCGAAATGTATATTCATTTAACTTTTATTCTGAATTGCCTACAGAAAAGATGTTCTCAAATTTATCTAAGATTTTTATTACAACTTCAAGTTCTGGTAATTCAAAAAGAAATTTTTTACGATTCATACTCGTAAATCGCTGTGATACGGTGAAAAAGGGCTTCAAAATGAGCCCAAGAACATTGAAAAATGTTAAATATTTCGGGAGTTATTGGAAATTTAAGAAAACATTGAAATTTACACTATTTTAAAATATCTACATAAAAATTAGACAAATAGGCTTCACCCTGGGCTTATTTTAGACAGAATTTCGAAAACAATCAACCTCTTAAAGAGATATTTTTTAGTTCCAAAACAATCAAAGCGATAAATACAACAACAAAAAAACGATTTTTCTATGTGAACCCAAACTTTTGACTGGTAGTGTTAGTCATAAGGACAACCGCAGGATTTCGCCGGGAGCGGGTGCTAATCTGAAAAATTGCACCCGCTTCCAGCGAAATCGCGGTAAAATTTCAGCCATAATCACGTCTCACAACCGTGAGATAGGTGGTTACAGTCTGTAAAGGAATCAATACGACGATCCAGCAAAAGCCTCGTGGACCCTAAGAACACGGAGCGACCCAAGGAAACCGCCTTCTGCAATTATCCCGCAAGTGTTCTAGCATATTGTTGACACGCAGGGATGTTTTTTAGGCTATTAGCAAGTGAAAGCTTGGCACCTCTAAGAGCGCCGAAGATAAGGACGATTAGTTTAACAGAATATTCCGGGTACAATCGTTGCGACTCCCTTATAAGGTCTCGATACCTCTCTTTCTTTTCATTCTCCTTGGCTATGATGTTTTTGTCAGGTGGTGCCGAAAATTCGATAACAAACATGGTTCGCTTCTCCAATTCAAGAAGAACCATGTCAGGCCTCGAGTGAGCAACAGAAACAATTGTCGAGAATATAAAGTTCCAGTATATGCGGCACTTCCCATTCTCGACAATTGAC
>NC_046659.1:49256317-49260666 GCF_010883055.1 Belonocnema kinseyi | reverse complement strand
CGTCTCACAACCGTGAAAGAGGTGGTTACAGTCTGTAAAGGAATCAATACGACGATCCAGCAAAAGCCTCGTGCACCTTAAGAACACGGAGAGACCCAAGGACAACCGCCTTCTGCATTTTTCCAGCAAGTGTTCTAGCATATTGTTGACACGCAGGGATGCTTTTCAGGCTATTAGCAAGTGAAAGCTTGGCACTTTTAAGAGCGCCGATGATGAGGACGATCAGTTTAACAGAATATTCCGGGTACAATCGTTGCAACTACCTTATAAGGTCTCGATACCTCTCTTTCTTTTCATTTTCCTTGGCTATGATGTTTTTGTCAGCTGGTGCCGAAAATTCGATAACGAACATGGTTCGCTTCTCGAAGTCTAGAAGAACTATGTCAGGCCTCGAGTGAGCAACAGAAACAATTCTCGAGAATATAAAGTTCCAGTATATGCGGCACTCGCCATTCTCGAAAATTCCCTCAATTTCCCTAGGAGCATTTAGAGGAGCGATATTAAGGTGAATGCCGTAGCAGTGACAGAGATGGTAATAAAGTACTCTTAGTGCCGCATTGTGACTTTGAATGTAGGTCGTTCCCGCGTGTGTTGGACAACTAGATAGTATGTGAGCTAAATGCTCGGGGTGTGCATGGCACGCCCTGCAGCTATCATCGGGAATGTCTTGGCTCAAAATGTGGCGACGGTATGTTAAGGTGGAAATGACACCATCTTGGCATGCAAAAATGGAACCCTCTGTATCAGACTTCAATCCGGGCGATTTCAGGAAAGCAAACGTTAGCTCACAAGTCATTGACTGATCCTTCACATTTCTGTGGAAGATACCGTGCATCCTCTTATCGAGGAGCTGTTCACGAAAGTTTTGCTCTTGTGCTTTCTTAATCCGGGCTTTCAGGAGTGAGTACTTGAGATAGATTAGATTTGATGTATTTTGCTCAACCCTAATACTGAAGTCAAGTAAGAGTGTTTCAGCAGCCTCCTCTGTTGCTTTGTACAGAAATGCTCCTTTGCCCACTTCCTCGTGATTCCTGACCATTTTAAGAAGAGGGTCTCTTCCATTTGCAACTCTATGTGCTGTACCCAGAATAATCCTGTTGTGAAGACATTCAAGACTCAATATTCCGCGACCCCCTTGACGGCGTGAGATGTACAGTCGCGGAACGGAAGACCTAAGATGCATGCTTTTGTTCATTTGCATAACCTTTCTTGTCCCGATATCAAGAGATCTGAGCTCGTTCTTCGTCCATGGAACTACTCCAAATGAATAGATTAGTACCGGGACGGCAAGGATGTTCGTTGCAGATACTTTGTTCCTGGCCGACGGTTCGGAAGACCAAATCTATCGGATGAGACGTTTGTATCTGCTTCGGAGAGTATCCTTTATAGATGTCCTCGCGTCAAATAAACCTTGGCGCATTTGTCTAACCCAAATTCCATTCCAATTTCCTTAGTATATCGTTCGATAATCCTTAGAGCTAGATGCAGTTGCTCTCTGTTTTTAGCATAGACCTTAAGATCGTCCATGTAAAATACATGAGTGACCTTGTACTTCCGATCTGCAGGTTTGCCGCACAAGTACCCGTCGGAATGGCGCAATGCTAGAGATAGTGGCAATAATGTAAGGCAAAAGAGGAGTGGGCTCATGGTGTCGCCCTGAAAGACACCTCTCTGAAACGTGACCTTGTTAGTTGTCACACGATTTTTGCCAGATGAGATAGTAAATCTGGTTTTTCAAAGCGGCATCAATCTCTCTATACACCCATAATCAATCCAGGCCATCGATAGGTCACGCTGGTAGAATGCTGCATCTTTGCAGACACATCTATCGATGAGCAGGTTCTCCCGACATCCGGCTACGCCTTTCTTTGAGCCTCGTTGTTCATACATTTCTTGCCACACAGGTTCAATTGCCCGAACAATCCTATCATTCAGGATAGCTGTGAATATCTTATAAAGCGTGTTCAGACAAGTTATTGGCCTGTAATTCTTCGGGTCAGCTAATTTGCCTATTTTCGGCAGGAGTTTTTTGCGCCCTTCCACCAACCACTCTGGAATCGGCTCTTCCGACTTCAAATATGAGGTAAAAATACGGGCCAAATGCTGATGGGTTGAAGAAAACTTCTTCTGCCAGAAGGTTTTGATACAATCTGGTCCCGGTGCAGAATAGTTCTTCATCCCACTTAATACTTTTTTCACCTCCTCGGTAGTGATGGGTGGGCATTCTTTATCAGGTGTTATGAGGGCAACACATAACTCCTTGAAGCTATTTATATTTTCCGAGTCTTCGTCCAGTCTATTTTGAACTTCGTAGACTTCTCTCCAAAATACTTCGACCTCCTCTGGTTGGGGTGGGTGTTCGACAGTAACTGGAGGGTCTTGGAAAAGTCGAGATGGGTCAGAGAGAAACTGTTGATTTTCTCTGACCCATCTCTCCCTCCGCTCGAGACTTCTCTTAGCGTCAGATAGTATCCGTATTCTCTCAACAATATGCTGCCTGATGGTCAGCAGCTTTGACTTGTTAAGTGTGCGATAACGGGTCCGGAGTTCACGCGCGAACTTTCGAACCTTGGCGGTAAAATTCCTGCCAGATGTGATGTAGTCAATCACACGTTGAATGCGGGAGGCGTACTGGCTTGCCCAGCCTATCTTTATGGCAAGTTGATGCATTCGTCTTTTGGGCTTATGATCAGCCGTTGGTTTTGTTTTACGGTTCGCATCGGCCAAAGCTCTCGCTGCATTATACACACAATAATTGACAGCCCAGAGGTCGGATTCACCGGAAAAATGTCCACGAAGCTCGTCATCCATTTCAGCCAGATCTTTAGGCTTGAGAGAAACCTTGGTGTTGATGTTTCTCCGGGTCGTAAAGCATCGCTCTTCATTTATTGGATGCCTGCCCGCGGTTGGTCTTAGTGTCGCCTCACTTTGTTTGTTGCCGTCTTGTTCTAGCTGTGGTAGAGTAGGCGTTCCGCTTAAATAGCCCCTTTTACGGAGTAGTTCAGCATGGTTTCGCAGACGTTGCTGCGAAAAAAGTGATAGCTCCGGGTGTTTCTCGCACCACAGAGCATCCAGCCATGCCATGTAACTCCGTTCACGGGCCACACTCGCATCGTAGCAGTCTAGCAAGTCGTGATTCAGTTGCTCCGTCCACCCAAAGGTCACGAGATCCCCCCGATCCATCGCATTTCCTTAATTAAAATATTGTTCAAATAAGTGAAGGTCATTCCTGAGGTAAATTTCAACGAGAAATTCAATGGTTACCTTCGTTTTTACCTTAAAGTTGACCTTCATGGCTTTTTAAAGGTCAACTTTGTTTTCTTAAATGAAAACCCCATGCTTTTATATCTGCAATCGATAGAGCGGAAAATTATACGTTCAGGTACGTGCCCAAGTCATAGGTCAATTGCAACGGTCAAGGTCAGTTAGAGGTTATTTGAAATTAACAACGTTTTCCAAGAGGTCAGTGGAATTCCTGAAGTAAATTTCAACGAGGAATTCAATGGTGACCTTCATTTTGACATTGAAGTTGACTTTCATGGCTTTTTGAAGGTCAACTTTGTTTTTTTTAATGGAAACTACTTTTTTTACATCTGCAATCGATAGAACAGAAAACCAAGCTGAACTACGCCGTAAAAGGGGCTATGTAAGCGGAACGCCTACTCTACCACAGCTAGAACAAGCCGGCAACAAAGAAAGAGAGGCGACACTAAGACCAACCGCGGGCAGGCATCCAATATATGAAGAGCGATGCTTTACGACCCGGAGAAGCATCAACACCAAGGTTTCTCTCAAGCCTTAAGATCTCGCTGAAATGGATGACGAGCTTCGTGGACATTTTTCCGGTGAATTCGACCTCTGGGCTATCAATTATTGTGTGTATAATGCAGCAAGAGCTTTGGCCGATGCGAACCGTAAAACAAAACCAACGGCTGATCATAAGACCAAAAGATGAATGCATCAACTCGCCATAAAGATAGGCTGTGCAAGACAGTACGCGTCCCGCATTTAATGTGTGATTGACTACATCACATCTGGCAGAAATTTTACCGCCAAGGTTCGAAAGTTCGCGCGCGAACTCCGGACCCGTTATCACACACTTAACAAGTCAAAGCTGCTGACCATCAGGCAGCATATTGTTAAGAGAATACGGATACTATCTGACGCTAAGAGAAGTCTAGAGCGGAAGGAGAGATGGGTCAGAGAAAATCAACAGTTTCTCTCTGACGCATCTCGACTCTTCCAAGACGCTTTATAAGATATTCACAGCTATCCTAAATGATAGGATTGTTCGGGCAATTGAACCTCTGTGGCAAGAAATGTATGAACAACGAGGCTCAAAGAAAGGC
>NC_046659.1:49246160-49256217 GCF_010883055.1 Belonocnema kinseyi | reverse complement strand
TAATTTATATCTTGGTCCGAATTTGAAATAAATTAAAGAAATTTGCGATTTTCATGATATTTGAATGAAATATATATTTCTTTTATAAAAGTTCATTTTTTAATTGAAAAACCTACTTTTGTATTTGAGGTTTGGAGTTCACCTCGTTTGGATAAAAACTCAATCATTTAGTTGTAAAATTAATTATTTTGTTGAAAATGTAACTATTTTGTAAAAAAGTCCTCTTTTCTGTCAAAAACTACTTTGTTTAAATTTTTCTTTTTTTATTTGAAAGTTGATCTCTTTCGTTGAAAATTTAACTATTCTGATGAAAATATGATTTATGTGTTGTTGAAAAAACATTTGTGAAACAGACAATTGATCTATACCATTTTTGGTTAAAAATTGACCTTTTTCAGGTAAAAATTTAACTATTTGGTTCAAAAATTTATCTTTTTCACTTAAATGTTCAACTCTTTGGTTGAAAAATCATGTATTCTGTTGAAGATGCATCTGTCTTTGTAGAATTTAAATTTTTTTATGAAAAATTTATTAAGGATTCATAAATATAGTTGAAAATTCAACCATTTGCCTTTAAATTAACTTGTTATCTACAAATTTTACTGTTTTGTAAAAAATGCATCTTTTGGGTGTTAAAAGTCAACAATTTGAAATAAAGTTAAACTATTTTGTCGGCAATTAAATTTTTGGTTGAAAAATCATATTTTTGGATTAAAAATTCAGCTTTTTGTAGACAATACTCTTTTCGACTTGCTTTTTTGTATGTTCATGTATTTTTTTGAAAATCGACTTTGTTTGGTGGAAATTTTATCTTTTTGGTTGAAAATTTATCATTTTTCGTTAAAAATGCAATTGTTTAGTTGAAATATCAACTTTACATCTTCTTGGGTTTAAAATTCGATTATTTTACTAAGATTTGAACTACTTAAAAAAAAATAGTTTTTTTGACAAGGTTTTATAATTATGGTTTAAAATTCAACTATTTGGTTGAAAATTTAACGCATTAATTGAAAACTCATATTTTTCGCTTAAAAAGTTTCAACGTTTTGTAGATAATTTGTCTCTTTGACTTTAAAATTAAATAATTTCGTTGAAAATTCATGTATTTTGTTTAAAATTTGTCTTTTTCTGTAGATCATTAATTTTCTTGGTCAACAATTCATCTTATTGGTTGGAAATTTAACAGCTTTGTTGAAAATTCATTTTTTCTGATAAAAATTATTTTTCTTCATCTGAAAATATAACTATTCTAGGATTTTTAAAAAATTAATCGTGTATATTGGTTAAGTTGGAAAATCATTTTTTTTATAGAACCTTAATCTTCTTGGTCGAAAATTCACCTTTTCCCTTGAAAATTTAACAATCAATTTTTTATCACAGTTTTTATTTATAAATTGAACTATTCCAGGTTTGGTTGAAACTTTATCCTTCTTTATTCATAATGTGTCCCCTAAGGCTTTTATGTGACTTCCATTCCTTACAATCTTTCCGCTTATATCTATATTTTTTTTAAATCTTATCCTTTCTATATATACAATTATTTACAACTATTTACGTAAGTCTCATATCTAGTTCCTTATCTCTATTTTCTGCGAGAACGTATTTTAGGACTTATTAGCAAACGAGTGAGGGAGCGAACGAAAGCGAGAGTGCCAGCGAGAGAGAGAGAGAGAGCATGAGAACGCAAACGCATCTTAGTCTACTTAGCTTTTACCTTACTATTACTTACAATCTTTACGGTTCTAATCTAAGCGACTTCCGTTTCCTTTTTCCTTCACTTTTTTATACCTCCATTCTCTTGCCAGCTTCCTTTATCTTCCATTCTTCTCCTACATCCTTCCCGTACAAGCTCCCATGTTTCCTCCTCCCATTCACATATTCTACACTTTCTGTTCTCTTCTTTTTCCCAGTACATCCCCTCCTTTACCTCGTTTCCCCATCTGAATATTGCTATTCTGGTCTACCTTCTCTCTCCACATCCCTTTTCTTAAATACTTTGGCACTTCTTCCTTTTTTATCATCTTATACCATTTATTGTATTTTGATTTCTCAATCGTCCCCCATCTTTCTATTAATTGTCTTTTCCTCTCCCTTTTTCTAGTTCTTCATAGTTTACTCTGTTCCCGTCTTCTATTTCTCTATTATTAAAGAACTCTCTCCTTTTTTCGTCCTATCTCGTTAATTCGATCGCCCTCCCTCTCTTGGCTTCTACCTTTATCAAACGCTTTATTGCCAGCTCCCCTCCCTTTCCCTCCTCCAGCTTCGTCTCAAATTTCTATGCTCTCTTTCCCGCTTTAATACTTAACTTATCCCTTTGCGCTTCTTCTCTCACCGTGTATCCTGACGTCCTCCAGTCTGCCCCTAGTGTCCACCTTATATACCTTTCTTGTAAACTCTCAATATCTTTCCTTTCTTTCCATCCCCATATCTCTGCTCCATACCTAATACTGGCCATACCCGCGTATCAAATAACCACATTCTCCTTCTCCAAGTTTTTTTAACCTTGTTTTTCCTATTCCCCATATCTTTTTCATTGCCTCTGCTGCTTTTTTATTCTTTCTCTTATATGAGCTGTATGAGCGCCACTCGTTTTAAAGATATATCCCAAATATTTATACTCTTTTACTTCTTCTAACTTAATTCCCTTCCATCTCCTTGTACATTCTTTCTTCCTTCACCCTCCTTTTCTAAACCTCATTATCTTAAGTCCACGAACATTGCTATCATTGCCCCTTTTTCCCTTTTAATTCTCTTATTTACTGGATAGTTCGGAACATAGATATTGTCCATTACCCGCAATTCCTTGTCTAAACCCAGTCTGATTCGGTGACTCGATCTTTTTTCCTTCAATTTCTATCTTCAATCTCTTCGACAAAAGAGTTACATATACTTTATACAGTGTAGGCATCAACATCACCCCCTATAATCTTTAGCTTTCTCTCCTTTTACTTTCTTTACTATTGGTATAACTACTCCTTCTTTCCATAACTCTGTTACCCCTCTCCTGTCCATACTCTATTACACATTATCCATACCCATTCCTGTAGTTCCTCCCCTCCATATTTTCATACTTTATTTGGAATCTCATCTATACCAGGTGCCTTTCCATCCTTCATTATTCCTAAAACCTTAACTATTTCTTCCCTTGATATGTCCTCTTCCTCATCTCTTTCTCTACCATATTTTCCTTCCTTTACAATTTTTCTCTCTACTCCTCCTAGCAAATCCAAAAAATGTTTCTTCCATTCTAATACTTCAATATCTTGCTTTACTCTTTTTCTTCTTTTTCTTTCTCTGTTTACTACCTTCCATACCTGTTCTTCCGTACTAGCCTTTTCCACCCCTTCCTCAAACCTTTTATTCTCTTCCTCTTTCTTTTGATAACACAACGCAGTATACTCTTTCCTTTTCTCCACTTTCTTAATTCCTTTCTGACTTTTTTTTTCTCTTTACAGTCCTCATCCCATCCACTTCTATTCCCCTCTTTACTAACTTCATTTTTTTTGTACACTGTAATCCTTTTTTTATTTTTTCTATCATTTTTTTCATCTCCTCATCCACATTTCCCTCTCCCATTTTGATATTTCTGACCTTTTCTCTAAACTGTTCTTTTCCTTCTCTTGACCAATCCCCCTTTCCTACACTTTTTACGTTTGCTCCCCTTTTATTCATATTGCTCTTGCTTATTTGTCCCTCTGATGTCACTATTAAGGGAAAGTGATCCGAATCGATATAATCACCTATCTCTAGTTTCTTAAGAATTTCTCTTACCTCACCATCCACCAGCACATAATTAATTACCGTTTCCCTTTCACCTCCTGAGCGTATATTCTCCTTTCTCATCTCCTTCTATATTTCCATTTAAGATATATCATCCCAACTCCTCCAAACACTTCAAAAACATTTTTCCCTCACCATTTAGTACCTAATATTTGGATTTTCTTCTTCTTTCTTCTCCCTATTCCTTTCCTCCTCTGTGACCTGTTCTCGCATTGAAATCCCCACCTATTATCATCCTACTCTCTTCCTTATTTTCTTCAATCATTTCATTCATCTCCGCTGCTTTCTCCTGCATATCACCGTTCACATAAACAACCACTACCTTCCACTTCTCTCCTCCCATCATTACCTCTTCTACTATCAATCCATCTTTTTGTTCTTTTCTGTCTTTCGCATCTTTCCCTGTTATACATTCATCCCTTACTCCCATCACCTGTCCTCCCATTGCTCGGTCCTTTTTATTCTTTCTGTTTGCATTTTGCACTTCCCATTGGTAACCTCTTGGTAACCTTCCCCTTACTCTTTCTCATCCCTTCTCATCTAGCCACGTCTCCATCATTATAACTACATCCCCTTGTGTCAAATGTCTCATAAGCTCTCTATTCTTTCTCTCCAATCCTGCTATATTCCAGTAACAAATCTTACATTCTTCCCTACTTTCGCTTCTCATCTTTTTTCCTTCCTACTATTTCTTATTTTCCTATCTCCTGTTCCTTCCTCTCGTAGTTTCCCTGCACCTCATTTCTTACTATAAGTTCCCTTTCTCCATCCCAATCCCAGCACACTTCGTTTATCTGTATTCTCCCATATTTAACCCATGTTCTTTTTCCCTTTTTTCTTTCTTCTTCCGCTATTTTCCTCGATTTATATTGCATTTTCCTTTCTACTCATGTCAAATCATCCTTTATTCTCTCTGGACTCAAATATAATGACCTCTTCTTTGGCATCACCTTCCTTTTATGTTCCCATTGCTTTAATTTCATCAGTACCATTATCTCCCCTCTTCGCACTTCCCTTCCTACATTTCGCATTTCCTCTATCTCCTCCTTAGCACCAATCCTTTTTAATACTTCGTCCACCCTTTCCATCAGCTCTTTCTCCTCTAATCTTATACCCTTTGTCACTATGTTGTATTTTATTAGTTCCCTCTCTTCTCTCTCTTTCCTTTCTATTCTTTGTTCTATTTTTCTCAGCCTTTCCATCTCCTTATTCCCACTCTCTCCCCTACCACAATCCCGGTTCGAGCTTTCAAGTTTTTTCATTCTACCTTGCATCTCCTCTACATTTTTATTATTATCTTCTTACTGCTTTTCTAGCTTTTTTTATAATATCTGCATCCTCTTTTTTAACTTTTCCCTGTTTTCTTCCCATCTTTTTATTTCCTTCGTAACTTCAGCCATTTCCCGCCTAATTTTCTTCTTTAATTCCTCTCCCCTTTTCTCCTGCTTTTCTTCATATATCCCTATTAGCTCTATCATCACATCGCGAACTTCATTTAGTCTTTCCTCTTTCATCGTGACTTCACTTTCATCCCCGCTTCCGTCAGCCCCCTTACTATTATCACTGTTTCCTACCAAACTCTGCTTTTCCAGCGGCGATCTAAACATCTTTTGATATTTCACGCTCGCCCCGATATCTTTCTTCTCTTCACTGCTTTCCCTCTCCCCTCTCTTCCTTTTGAAAAAAGCCTCGATTGAACCTACGCGTTTTGCTCTTAATCTTTCTTTTTCTATAGTTCTTTTATACTTCCCCCTTGTCTTCCTTCCCTTTATCACTTCTTTCGGCGTACTGAACACTTCCTGCTCTAGATCTGTTTCTTCCGCGAAGATACTCGCTCCGCTAGCCATGAATCAAATTCAAACTCTCTCGCCTACCAATCCGATCAACACAGTCCTCTCACCCTGTCACAAATCTCCAAACAAACTTCCACACAAATCTGTCTCAATCTTAGAAAATATCTACCTTCCCTTTCCAATCTCACAATCCCTCAATTAATTTCTCACATCCACACCCTTCTACACATTTCCACAATCCACTCACCTCAAATTTCACCATAATATCAGAAAAACTCAGCATCAATAATTCCCACTACTTTAACCAATTAATTTATTTGGTTAAAAAGTAAACTTTTTGGTCGAAAATTCATATATTTTGTTAATTAGATTTTCTTCCTAAAACCATCGAAAGGAAAAGCAAATGAGAAAGCTTCTGAAAGAATAAACCTCAATTCTGAATAACACTATAATGTGTTTGAAATTTAAAAAATATTTTTAAATCATTTATTTAAATGTATCTCGTTTTTTTCAGGGTGGCCACAATATTTTATAAGAAAAATCTATCTAATCATCGTCCAATCTATCCAATTATCTTCCCATCTTTCCTTTTTTTAAAGAAATTGTTTACAAATTTAAAATAAGTTCGATTAAAATTTTTTTCAAATGTTCAGATCAATTTTTACTTTCTTCGATTATGATTTATTTTTTTAATTGAAAGAATTTGGAAATGTCTAAAAAAATTATATTTTCAACCCATTCAATTTGAAATTTTTTAATTAAAAAAAGAAAATTTCGTTAATTATTAGCAATATTTGAATGTTTATTTAAAATAAGCTATTATAAATAACTATTCAAAACTATACAAATTTGAACAAAATGTTTCAAAACAGAAATCCTTAAATTAGTAAAATTGTAATGAGCTAAAATTTAACTTTGAACGCTACAATTTTAATTTAAAAAAAGATTCAAAATTAGTTTAAAACTTGAAATTATTTCAAATAATTTGAAACACGTGTTGTGATTGCTAAGAAAGTTGAAAATGATTTTTAATTTTGAAAAATTAATTTTAAGTGAATATTTGAAAAGATTTTTAAAATTAAAAAAAAATAATCAGGACGACTTTAAAGCAATTTTGTTATTTTGCAGTTTTTCTTAATGTTAGGAAAAAATTTAATTAACAAAATATATGAATTTTTAACCAGAAAGTTTACTTTCCAACAAAATTAATTAATTTTCTATCAAATAATTGGTGTTTTAACTAATACAATCTACAGAATAAAGTTTCAACCAAAAATGAAATACTTCAATTTCCAGGTAAAAACTGTGATAAAAAATTGATTTGAACCAAAAAAAAACGAATTATCAACAAAATTGTTAAATTTCAAGGGAAAGGGTGAATTTTGGAACAAGAAGATTAATGTTCTATAAAACAAAAAGATTTGCCAACTTAACCAATATGCACGATTAATTTTTAATCAATCCTAGAATAGTTACATTTTCAGATAAAGAAAAATAATTTTTGACAGAAAAATGATTCTTCAACAAAGTTGTTAAATTGTCGAGCAATAAGATGAATTTTCGACCAAGAAAATGAATGATCTACAAAAAAAATACAAATTTTAAACAAAATAGATGAATTTTCAACGAAATTATTTAATTTTAAATCTCAAAAAGATTAATTATTTACAAAACGTTGAATTTTTTAAGCGAAAAATATGAGTTTTCAATTAATGCGTTAAATTTTCAACCAAATAGTTAAATCTTAAACCATAATTATAAAACCTTGTTAAAAAAAATATTTTTTTAAAAGTAGTTCAACTCTTAGTAAAATAATCGAATTTTAAACCCAAGAAGGTGTACAGTTGATATTTCAACCGAACAATTGCATTTTCAACCAAAAATGATCAATTTTCAACCAAAAAGATTAAATTTCTACCAAACAAGGTCATTTTTCAACAGAATACATGAACTTTCAATGAAATTATTTTATTTTAAATTCAAAAAGAGTATTATCTACAAAAAGCTTAATTTTTTAACCAAAAATATCATTTTTCCACCAAAATTTTAGTCCTCGACACACGAAATTTGTTTCTAGTTATGGGCTATCCATAACTTACTTGACTAATGTGTGGCTTTTTAACCTCCGCCTATTCCGAAAATAACGTAGCCGTCGGCTAAATACAAAATTTATGTGTATATTTTTTTAGAAATAAAATTAAAGCAGATAAAATTTGGAATTAAATACTAAACACTTCAAACACCTACGATTTTAAGCCGAAATATATTGCATTTTCAACAAAGAAATTGGATTTTCTACTTAAATAGATGAACTTTAACACAAATAAAGCGAATTTTCAAAAAAATAAAAATCAATTTTCAAACAACCCGTAGCAGCAACAACCAAAGAGATCAACTTTCGAATAAAACAGACAAGTTTTCCAAAAAGTAGGTTAAGATTTTAGCGAATAGTAGAATTTTGAAGCCAATAAGATTGATTTTCTTGGAAGACGGCTAAATTAGAAAAAAGGTTCTTTTTAAACAAGAAAGATAAATTTTCAACCAAGAATAAGGATTTTTCAATATGCATTTTTAACAGCAGTGTCAAATGTTTTACCAAAAATGATGGGTAACAAAATAGTTAAATTTTCAAAAAATAATTAGTTTTTTAATCAAAAAGTTGAATTTTCAACACAAGATTTATTTTGTATCCAAAAAAGACGGTTATTTTTCGCCCAAAAAAGACAATTATTTTGTATCCCAAAAGATGACTTTTCAATAAAATACATCAATTTTCTAACAAGTAGTTTAATTATTAACTTATCAAATATACAGCTTAAAGGTTCAAGCAAACCTCAAATTTTTTAATTTTCGGATAAAAACTTTAATACAAAAATAACTGCACAAAAAAACGAATTGAAAAAATGGTTGGCTTTTTAACCTAAAAGATCAATGCTCAACAACACGATATTTCAGTGAAAGTTACAACTGCACGCAACTAAATATAAATATCATTGATGGTTACCAGTACCAATTCTCAAGTGGTTCTGACCTGCGGATCAGTAGATTTTACCGACCCAGTCGCTATTCTGCACAGTTCTTCGATGCTGCAATTAGGAATTATCATGTCACTTTGACGAATAATATAAAGAGATCTAACTTATGTTAACGGTATAGACTGTAATTCAGGCAGCACTATAAATTATAAAAAAGATTTGCTAAAAAATAATAAATAATCGCACGGTTAATTCTTATATATTTTCGAATATACTTGTAATTAATCGGTATTTGTATGTTATAAAGCTTATAATGCAATAAAAATTTCGCACACAATGGGGAGGGGGGGGGAGTCGGACGCATAAACCTAAGTACGCAAGTCAATTATATTATCCACTACACTATTGCACGAGTTGCGATCTGTGAAATAATCTTGAAATGCATTTGTAATTGCGGGTGGCGACTTAGGGAACGAATTGTGAATACGCGCCCATCCCGGCACACAACAAAAGCTCTCGCATTTACCTCATATCCTTACAAGTCATCTACTAGGCAGTCTGATAAGTCCCTGAAAAATGAAATACGGAGACCTTTTTTGGCCAAAGTCGGTTTTATTTTTCAGCATTCTCTCCTTTTAGGTCGATACAGCGAGTCCAACGATTTTCTAACTTTTTGATACCGTCTAAAAAGTACTCGATCGGAAGGTCTCCAAAATACGCCTCAGTTTCAGCTATGAGCTCCTCATTTAAGTAAAAACGCTTACCGGTGAGCCATCTCTTCAGGTTAGGGAACAAGTAATAGTCGCTGCAGGCCAGTTATGGTGAATACGGTGGCTGAGGAACCAATTCGAAGCCGTTTTTATGCAATTTTGCTTGTGCAACTAAGCATGAATGAACAGGCGCATTGTCGTGATGATAAAGCGGTTTTTTCTTCTTCAAATGCGGTCGTTTTTCGGCGGTTTCGATTTTCAATCGGTCCAATAATGATGAATAGTATGCTCCGGTTATGGTTTTACCTTTTTCAAGATTGTCCACGAATATTATGCCATGTGCATACCAAAATACGGAGGCCATAACCTTTCCGACCCATTGTTGCGTTTTTGGACGCTTCGGAGCACTTTGGCCCGGTGGAACCCACTGTTTTGCCTGTTGCGTTGACTCAGGAGTGTAGTAGTGGATCCAGGTTTCATCCATAGTTATGAATCGGCGCATAAACTTGGTCGGCTTACAAGAAAATTATGCCAAATTCTGCTGGGAAGTTGTCACACGAATTCGTTTTTGGTCCACTGTGAGCAAACGCGGCACCCATCGCGCGCAGAGCTTCTTCATGCCCAAAACTGAGTGCAAAATATTGCCCACACGTTCCAATGATATGCCTACAGCATTAGCTACCTCTCTCAATTTCAATTTGGGATCAATCAACATCATATCATGGATTTTTTCGACATTTTCTGGTGTAGTGACCTCTTTTGGGCGCCCAGATCGTTCAGCATCAACTGTGCTCGTACG
>NC_046659.1:49238627-49246060 GCF_010883055.1 Belonocnema kinseyi | reverse complement strand
GTAAATGCGTAAACATAAATGGCTGAAATTTTGACAGGCGTCATTTGAAGGATCAAGCTCGACGAAAATGGTTCACATTAGTGAATACTAATGCCATCTCTTTGAATTTTCAGGGACTTATCAGACTGCCTAGTAAAACAGTTACGTAACACAAAAACGTCTTGATCCAATAAACACTTAGGTGTGCGCGATCTGTGAATAATTTGTGCAATCCAAAATTGTGTTATTTTTTTATATAACCCCTTCCTTGCTGAATGGGAATATGGAGTAACGTGTCGACTCTCTCAGAAGTGTCAAAAAAGAATGTTTTTTAGGTGATGCAATCCATGCATTACCGATTGCGCTATAAATTCCCCCTGTGTTCTGAGCGGATAGGTTGCGTTATTACAACTTTAGGTGTTATCACAACTTTAGGCGTTATTACAACTTTAGGCGTTATTACAACTTTAGGAGCGAGCTAAGGAAACCAATTGGATCAGTAGCATGTACCGATCCTTAAGTAATGTCAAATGCACCATCATTTCAATTTCAGTTCAGTGGATCTTACATATCTTACGGTATATAATACTAGGGAATAGAGGTTTATTTTACTAAAGGATACTCGTTAAATTAACCTTAATTTTATTGTGACATTTACTAAATGCTAAGTGTTTTTGATATTTTCATCCCCTTATTAAGGGCGGTTTATACTGTAATGATTACAAGAAACTCGCTAAATTTCTTGAAAAGTAAATATTACATTTCTTTTTTCTGCGTCTAAAGTTGAAACAAAGTAGTTTAATTTTCTACCAAACTGTTAAATTTTCAAACCGAAAAGGTTAATTTCCTGAAAAACAGTATATTTTTTAAAATGAAAGTTCATTCAAAAGCAAATAGTTGAGTTTTGAACTGTAATTATGAATCCCCAAAAGAAGAATTACTTTTTGTACAGAGTAGTTCAACTTAAAGTCAAATAATCCACCAAGAAGGAAAAGAAGATTAAAATTTTAACTGAGAAGATTTTATTTTTACCAAGAAAGAAAAATTTTCCACAAATATATGAATTTTCTGCCAAGAAGTTGAACGTTCAACTAAAAAAGATAAATTTTTAACCAAATAATTAAATTTCTAATTAAAAAACGTCCCAACATCTAAAAGTGCTAACGTAGTTTATGAAAAGTACTCGCTAAATTTGAATTATTTAAATTTAACTAATTAGCCGTAAAATTTGAATAATTGTAGAAGCAAGAACTCAATAACTAATAATTAGTAAAAAATAACCAATTAAATTCGTTACTTTCGTCTAACCAACTCATGGTGTGCCCACTCCCATGTATTTAGAGGGGGTACGTGTAGGTTATGGAAAAATGCAAGATCAGCACCACATAGGGGACGTAGAAAGAACTATTGTCTACAGCAACGACCCCCCCCCCCTCCCTTCTCGCCTTAATTGGTAGGTTATCTTAAATTTTCTCTCTGAAATAGATACATGAATAATAATAACCAATAAAACAAACCAAGAATTGAAGAAAATAAAATCAAATGCAATCAAATGTTTAAGTCTGTTGCAATTGATCTATCATGGAACGATTCCAACATACTTCAACATTTCATTGTTCGTTCTATCATAGAACGATTCCAACGCAATTAAACATTTGATTGCATTTGATCGATGATCGATTAGATTCGGTTCCATTTTTAGTTTGTGTTATCGGTGAAAATTCATTGTGAATCCAAGTTAATGACGCAAAATAAAATATAATTTTTGCAGTTACAGTGAACTTGACCAGACGTGAGCTGGCGATAGAACTTCTGTCATCTGCTCAAGTTCATTTTTAGTTCTGAACTCACACGAGCGCCATCTAGGGGACGTAGGCACATCGTGAATCAATTCAATTAGTCAAACGCTATACGTGGGGCGCCACCGGTCGCCATGACATCACTTTAAATCGTTTTTTAAATTGCACAACGAGATTTGCTTTCAATACGTTGCAAAAATCCCCTATTTTCCCCCAAATTGAGCTGATGAACTACTGTAATCCCTTTCGCAATATAAAAAACTCAAGCAAGGTACAAACAATGGCCCGTTGACTAATTCATTAGACAAAACCTTGAAAGTAACTAATTTTTCAGTCTAAATTGAGTATACTGATTACATTAGTTAAATTTGAATTAATTCAGATTTAGCGAGTAACGCCAGGCCAACAAAATCCCGACTTATTTCGTTATGTATTATTCTCTGACAAGTCGTCTTTTACGAACCATGGAATAGTTAATCGACACAACATGCACTACTGGAGTATTGAAAATCCCTGTGGCTTCGTGATGTCGAACACCAGAGTCCATGGACTGACAACTTATGGCGTGGAATAATTGATAACAAACTCATCGGTCCCCAGATTCTCAAAGACAGCTTAAATGGTCCAAAATATCAAGACATTTTGGAAATCGAATTGCCAATATTGCTTGAAGACTTGAGTTTAGAAATACGGCAGAACATATGGTTTCAACATGATGGTTGTCCGTCACACTATTCAGCGGTAACACGAGAAGTTCTTGATAGAAAGACAAAGAGAAAGAAAGGCAAAGTGTACAAAGAAAAACCAACAACACGTGAGAATATGACCAAATTAGAAGTGCATGTGCTAAAATTCAAGAAGATACACTTCCCCGCTGTGTAAATTCATTTGTATTATGGATTAATAGGTGCATTAAAGCCGAAGGTCATCATTTTAAGCACTTACTTTACTTAAAAGATGATTCGCTGAGTACCTCGAATCGTGAGAGGCAAGGGGACTCACGTTAATCAAGCACTCCGAAGGGAACAGAAAACTGCTGCGTCCACGACGTTGTTCCTGGGTTACGCTAAAAGCAGTAGTTTGTTTTAAGACTAATTTTGAATATTGCAAAATCGTAAGCGTGCATGTTTAGCAACAACAAAATGAAGAAAAATTGAATTTCGTGCATTACAGCGCCATCTATCGCGAAATGAGAAGAATGTTTCAGACAAATCATACGCATTTTTATCCAAAGAATCCGAATATGTAATAAAAATTGGGGTTCCCATTTCAGATTTCGAACTGGCGCCCACCCCCACCTCCAGTGGGGGAGGGGTATGGGGGAAACGATTTTAACATGAGTGTATGTGCTCCTTGAAGTGATCAAATAATGATCTAAAAACGTTTTATGCTTGAAATACGTCTTTAAAACGTCTCTGGAACATTGTATGTTTATGGAACGTTATATGGACTAACTTAGGACATTTTTAAGCCGTTTTAAAGATGTTCTTTAACACTTGTGCCCACTGGGTACGTGAACTTTTGAATATTAATCTATTAAAACATTTTTTTCAGGATATTATAAATTATTTCAATTAAGCTAAAATTATACATTCAGAATCAACAAATACTTCATGAAATCCCCAGCATCAAGACATTTCGCACGACTGGAGCAAATCTCAACCCGGCAGAATAAATTTGGCGGATTATTGCTGAACGTCTTTTCAATTAAGTTTTCAGTTGAACTGCATCAAATGTATGACATATGGTATTCATTTTATGTCAATAAAATATACTAAAATAAAATCATTCATTTTTCATTATAGTACCAGAACCTCACTTTATAAATTTGAAACAAAAATTTGGGTGTTCTTTGAAATAGAAAATATTGAAATTAAAATTTTCTTACTAAATAACTGAAACTCCGTTTAAGTTTACGCCCGGATAAGTTCATGCGTTGCTTTTCGCTTAGGTTTACTTTCACGTCCCCAACAAGTTCTCAGTGCTCTGCTTATTTAAGCTTCCCATATATATGTCAACAAATCGCATCGGCATATGAAGGGGCTCCTTTCGTGGTGAGAACGATGGTGGAAGCCCTTCCCGAGTAAACCTAAGTGAGATGTTTTAGTTTCGGAGGAGTAAACTTAAACGGAATTTCAGTGTATACAACAATATGAAAATATATCTACCGTTCCACTCAACGAACCAAGAAAAAAATTATTATTAAGAATTTATTGAATATATGAAATTTAGAATTTACCATACATTTATTTTATTCAATAAACTCACATTGTAGTTTTATTCTGCATTCTATATAAGTAAGAAGGTGTAGCACATAAGAAGCACTGAACAGAGGATCTACGAAAATATAATAAGTATTTCATTAAGTTCATCTTAAGACCCCTAAACATAAAAAAATGAAAATTAGTGCACATTTTGAGTAGTCAAATAGTACTTACATTATTTTGAATTAATCCTTATCAGATCTTCATAAGGTCTCTAAAGCTAGAGAATTGAAGAGAATAAAAAAGGACTTATATTTCGACTCAGGAATTCTTGCAAAAATAGCTTTTGCATACTATTTCCTTCTGAAGTCGACTATAAAGTGATAAAATTAAAAGTCAAAAAGAATCGCAATCATTATATCGTATCTAGATTTAATTTGAAATATATTTTGCTAAATAGATCGTAACGTCCCTCGCGGAAAAGCGTTGAAATGGAACCGATATACAGGTTTTTACAGGTGTACAACTATCGAAAAGGTCGAAAAGTTCGTATCCAAGTCATAGGTCAATTGCAACAGTTAAGGTCAGTTAGAGGTTATTTGGAATTAACAAAGTTTTCCAAGAGGTCAGTGTAATTCGCGAAATAAATTTCAACGAGAAATTCATTGGTGAGCTCTGTATTGATCTTGGTTACAGTGTTTTGAATATTGTAAAGTCATAAGGCAATTTTTCATTAAAAGTTCCAGGTGTTCTGATCAGAGTTTTGTTCCTCCCCAAAGAGTTATACAGTCCTATACCGTTTTTCGTTACCTAAGTCAATACCTAAGGCAATACCATAAGTCCTATACCGTTTTCCCATACGAATATTACGAATCGAAACTAAATTTACGTATTACGAGTGCATACTTACTATCTTTCGCTAAAAGATTATTATGGCGCAAGCTAAACTTTCGGAACGAGAGAGGGTATCTGTATTAATAATGCGTGCTTGGGGAGATCGAGTTCGATCTTATGATCAAGTTCGTTTGCTTTTTAATCTCACTTTTCGTAATGGAGAAGGGTTAAATCCTGTCTCAAAATCAAGAACTGAAAGACCTGTAAGGCGCTTTATGAATCATGGATATATCAAGGACCGTCAGAGAACTAATCGGGCAAAATCTGCAGGATCTGAGGAGATGCAGATGGACATAGCCCAAGTATTTTTTGAAAACCCACACGTTAGTTTACGTCGAGCTGGTGATGAGCGTGGCGTTGCTCCCGAGACAGTGCGGAATATTTTAAAAAGCATTAATTTCCATCCTTACAAAGTTCATCTGGTACAAGAGCTGAATGAAGACGATCCTGATCGTCGGGTTAAATTGTGTGAAATTATGATGGACAGAATTGATAGAGATCCTCTTTTCTTTTACAATGCAGTATTTTCAGATGATTCTATTTTCACTTTGAAAGGTGAAGTTAACAGGCAAAATTGTAGATATTGGTCAGACACAAATCCTGACTGGATGTTGGAGAGTCACACACAATATCCACAAAAGATTAAAGTTTAGGCCAGTAACTTGAATGATACATTGATAGGCCCTTTCTTCATCGATGGTAATCTTAATGCCCGTGCATATGTAGAGCTTCTTAGAAACCAAATTGTACCAAGAATAAGGGATATTAGAGGTTATAATTTTCAAAATATTAGGTTCCAGCAGGACGGCGCAGCGGCTCATTACGGTAGGCAGGTTCGAGCATATTTTGATACTCACTTCCATCAAAGGTGGATTGAAAGAAGGGGTGAAATCGAGTAGCCTGCTAGGTCTCCTGATCTGACGCCTCTCGACTATTTTCTGTGGGGTTATTTAAAGAGCAAAGTATACTCAACGCAACCGCAAAGCTTAGACGAATTGCAGAATCGGATTCTGCAACAGGCTACTTTGATTGATAGGGAGATGATTCGTAATGCTGTAACTCATTTTTACAATTGCATAGCTTTTTGTCAAGAAGCTCAAAGTTTTCAGTTCGAACATTTTCACTGAAGCGTGAAAGGCAAGGGGAATCACGCTAATCAAGCACCCCGAAACGTGAGAGGCAAGCGGACTCACGCTAATCAAGCATCCCGAAGGAAACAGAATTAACTACGCCCACGTTGTTGTTCCTGGGTAATGCTAAATTTAAACGTAAACTGCTTGGAAAGAACTTGAAAAAACCTTGAAGATCATCATGGAGATCAATACGAAGCTCACCAATGAATTTCTCATTGAAATTTACTTTAGGAATTGCACTGACCTCTTGGAAAACTTTGTTAATTTCAAATAACCTTAATCCGGGCTTACAGGAGTGAGCACTCGAGATAGATATGATATATATATATATATATATGTATGTATCTTTCAACTGCCGAAAAAAAAGATCCTTCGCGGTGAGCACTCTCGTTTTAACTGTAATCATCAGAATAAAAAAACCCAAAAAGATTATTAAAGCCAAAACTATATCTAGTCTTTGTCACGGGGCTTTTCGAAATTATCTTTATATGATAAAATGGCGGGTGGCTAAACTCAAAATAACGATTTTTGAGTAAAAAATTCGTCCTTATTTTGTCGACAAAACGAAATCTAAGCTACTAAAAAAAAATCCCTACGACAACGACTAGATAATTGTGTATATAATAAGCACAATCATTATCAAGTTGATCGGTACAGCAGTTTTCGAGTTATTGGGCTCACGGATTTCGAAAGAATGGTTTTTCTAAACGTGGTAAGTATCCCCGCCTGTCACGCGGGAGACCAGGGTTTGATTCCCCGCCGGAGAGCCATTTGGTTCGGTTTTAATTCGTCTATAATCAAACTGTAGGGCCTATGACAAAGCCACCGAACGCGTCCTCGGGTTGCGGATAGAGGGTCCCTGTACCAAGGGTTTCTGTTGAATATGGTTACAAAAATAAATAGGCAGTCGCGGACAATTGTCCAGGGGTGGTCCTGAAGGAATTAACCCCCAAGCGGAGATGTGAAAACCGTGCCGAAAGCTGAATGGCACCTGGGTGAGGTGTCTAGAACGGTGACTCTGGGATACCGGGCGACCTCTCAGAGTACGCAGCCTTATCCTTGCATGCGGGGCTCTACAAGGATGGACGAACCCCTTTCCCTAGCTTCTCGTGGGAACAACAATGACAACACCAAACATAGTTCTAGTAAGTTCGGTTCAAAACAACAGAACGCGCAGGGCTCCCGACAATGGGTCGGCCAAAAGTGCCGACCAATCTAGAGCTGGGGGAGCCAATGAAAATGGATTCAATTGCGATGGATCGGCGGGATCTCGGGACCTTTGGGTGGATGCAGCAATTGAATCACGACTTCCTAAACTGCTACGATGCGAGTGTGGCCCTTGAACGGGGTTACATGGCACGGCTGCATGCTCTGTGGTGCGAGAAACACCCTGAGCTATCGCACTTTTCGCAGCAACGTCTGCG
>NC_046659.1:49226905-49238527 GCF_010883055.1 Belonocnema kinseyi | reverse complement strand
CGACCCGGAGAAACATCAACACCAAGGTTTCTCTCAAGCCTAAAGATCTGGCTGAAATGGATGACGAGCTTCGTGGACATTTTCCCGGTGAATCCGACCTCTAAGCTATCAATTATTGTGTGTATGATGCAGCATGAGCTTTAGCCGATGCGAACCGTAAAACAAAACCAACGGCTGATCATAAGACCACAAGACGAATGCATCAACTTGCCATAAAGATAGGCTGGGCAAGACAGTACGCGTCCCGCATTCAATGTGTGATTGACTACATCACATCTGGCAGGAATTTTACGGCCAAGGTTCGAAAGTTCGCGCGCGAACTCCGGACTCGTTATCACACAGTTAACAAGTCAAAGCTGCTGACCATCAGGCAGCATATTATTGAGAGAATACGGAAACTATCTGACGCTAAGAGAAGTCTAGAGCGGAGGGAGAGGTGGATCAGAGAAAATCAACAGTTTCTCTCTGACCCATCTCGACTCTTCCAAGACCCTCCAGTTACTGTCGAACACCCACCCAAACCAGAGGAGGTCGAAGTATTTTGGAGAGAAGTCTACGAAGTTCAGCATAGACTGGACGAAGACTCAGAAAATATAAATAGCTTCAAGGAGTTATGTGTTGCCCTCATAACACCTGATAAAGAATGCCCACCCATCCCTACCGAGGAGGTGAAAAAAGTATTAAGAGGGATGAAGAACTATTCCGCACCGGGACCAGATTATATCAAAACCTTCTGGCGGAAGAAGTTTTCTTCAACCCATCAGCATTTGGCCCGTATTTTCATCTCATATTTGAAGTCGGAAGAGCCGATTCCAGAGTGGTTGGTGGAAGGGCGCACAATACTCCTGCCGAAAATAGGTAACTTAGCTGACCCAAAGAACTACAGGCCAATAACTTGTCTGAACACGCTTTATAAGATATTCACAGCTATCCTAAATGATAGGATTGTTCGGGCAATTGAACCTGTGTGGCAAGAAATGTATGAACAACGAGGCTCAAAGAAAGGCGTAGCCGAATGTCGGGAGAACCTGCTCATCGATAGATGTGTCTGCAAAGATGAAGCATTCTACCAGTGTGACCTATCGATGGCCTGCATTGATTATCGGAAAGCTTTCGATTCTACATCCCATAGACTTATCATCTCTCTTTTGGAAATCTTAAAGGTTCATCCGCAAATAGTTGGGTGCATAGAGAGATTGATGTCGCTTTGGAAAACCAGATATACTATCTCATCTGGAAAAAATCGTGTGACAACTAACAAGGTCACGTTTCAGAGAGGTGTCTTTCAGGGCGACATAATGAGCCCACTCCTCTTTTGCCTCTACATTATTGCCACTATCTCTAGCACTGCGCCATTCCGACGGATACTTGTGCGACAAACCTGCAGATCGAAAGTACAAGGTCACTTATGTATTTTACATGGACGATATTAAGATCTATGCTAAAAACAGAGAGCAACTGCATCCAGCTCTGGGTATTGTCGAACGATATACTAAGGAAATTGGAATGGAATTTGGGTTAGACAAATGCGCCAAGGTTTATTTGAAGCGAGGAAATCTTAATGGCATCCCTGAAGATCCTGAGCTCGTTGATAGAAGCGCCATACGACATCGTTGCGCTGGAGAGACTTATACATACCTGGGCGTGCCACAGAGCCGCATTCAGGATGTGACATCTATAAAGGATACTCTCCGAAGCAGATACAAACGTCTCATCCGACAGATTTGGTCTTCTGAACAGTCGGCGAGGAACAAAGTATCTGCAAGGAACATGCTTGCCGTCCCGGTACTACTCTATTCATTTGGAGTAGTTCCATGGACGCAGAACGAGCTCAGATCTTTTGATATCGGGACATGAAAGGTTATGCACATGAACAAAAGCATGCATCTTAAGTCTTCCGTTCCGCGACTGTACATCTCACGCCTTCAAGGGGGTCGCCGAATATTGAATATTGAATGTCTTCACAACAGGATTATTCTGGGTACAGCAAATAGAGTTGCAAATGGAAGAGACCCTCTTCTTAAAATGGTCAGGAATCACGAAGAAGTGGGCAAAGGAGCATTTCTATACAAAGCAGCGGAGGAGGCTGCTGAAACAGTCGGACTTGACTTCAGTATTAGGGGTGAGCAAAATGCATCAAATCTAATCTATCTCGAGTACTCACTCCTGATAGCCCGGATTAAGAAAGCACAAGAGAAAAACTTTCGTGAACAGCTCCTCGATAAGAGGATGCACGGTATCTTCCACAGAAATGTGAAGGATCAGTCAATGTCTTGTAAGTTAACGTTTGCTTTCCTTAAATCGCCGGGATTGAAGTCTGGTACAGAGGGTTTCATTTTTGCATGCCAAGACGGTGTCATTTCCACCTTAATATACCGTCGCCACATTTTGAGCCAAGACATTCCCGATGATAGCTGCAGGGCGTGCCATGCACACCCCGAGCATTTAGCTCACATACTATCTAGTTGTCCAACACACGCGGGAACGACCTACATTCAAAGGCACAATGCAGCCCTAGGAGTGCTTTATTACCATCTCTGTTACTCTTACGGCATTAAGCTTAATATCTCTCTTCTAAATGCTCCTAGGGAAATCGAGTGAATTGTCGAGAATGGAAAGTGCCGCATATACTGGAACTTTACATTCTCGACAGTTGTTTCTGTTGCTCACTCGAGGCCTGACATGGTTCTTCTTGACTTCGAGAAGCGAAACATGTTCGTTATCGAATTTTTGGCATCAGCTGACAAAAACATCATAGCCAAGGAGAATGAAAATAAAGAGAGGTATCGATACCGAGTTGCAGTATATCGAGTTGCAACGATTGCACCCGGAATATTCAGTTAAACTGATCGTCCTTATCATCGGCGCTCTTGGAGGTATAGTCGGATCTTGTTGTACCTTTCGCGGCCTACCCCTTTTTCTCTTGACTGCTGGTTTTCGATTTTCTCCCTCAGTTTCTAAGTTACCTAAATTTTTCTCTCCTCCCTCGTTTTCCGAGGTCACCTCTGAATCGCTCAATTCTGGGTCAGAACGACTGATTGTTAAGTCCTCTGGATTTTCTTGGTGTAAGTCACCATAAACGTATCTCTCAACGAACCTTACATGGAGTGATTCTATCAATTTTTTGGTTTCGGGGTGATACACTATGTATCCTGTGGGTAAGTATCCGACGAGATATGTTTTTAAAGCTAAGGGACCAAACTTTGTTGCGTTTTCTACTTTTACATAAGTTAAGCATCCAAATCTCCTCAGTTGATTAATGTCAAACTTATGATTAGGAGCTAGCAACTTTATTGGAGCTTGCATACCTATAGATTTATGTGGGCTTAAATTATATATGTAAGTCGCGGTACCTAGAGCGATATCCCACATGTGTGAGGGTAAACCAGAGTCAAATAACAGTGATCTAATTTTCTTTTGAATGGTTTGGTTAAACCGCTCCACGACCCCGTTTGGTTCTGGAGTTGCTGGGCAGACGGTGCGTAGTTCTGCGCCAAACTCTTGCAAAACCTTTCTAGTTTCTTTGCACGTAAACTCTGTGCCTTGATCGCATTCCATATAACAAATTTTCACGTCTTTACCTATCAAATTTCTAACGGAAACCAAAAATTCTCTCAAGCAATTTGGTACATCGCTTTTGTGTTTCAGTTGATATGTGCCCGCCTATCTAGAGTAGCTATCCACGAAACATACGATAAACCTGTATCGACCTGGGTAAGTGACAGAGCTTATGTAGCCCATTACGTCAGCGTGAAATTTGAGCAAAGGAGCAGACGCTCTGCGTCTGACCTTATTGAAAGGTAATTTATTCAATTTCGCGCGATAACACACGCCGCATTCTCTAATGCCTTCGTCAAAATCTGACGTGTCGATCTCCTTTAATTCCGGATATAATTGTTTAAATTTAATCGTGTATCCCGCAGACATGTGCCCCAACCTGGCATGCCACATCAATATTGTGTTCAGTTTCACCTTGGCGTCCGATTTTAATTGTATAGAATCTTTTAAATTCTGTATCGATAAATTTTCGGATATCTCTATTTTATGATTATTTATAGTGTTCATTAGTTTATTGGTGGACTTGGGTGTGCTATAGGTTTACTCTTTTTTTCATGACTTTGGCTTGTTGACGACTTACCACTCCTTGTCGTTAAGTTGACAAAAACTCTTTTATTTTCTCCTTTGAGTTTATTCATTTTATTGTCGTTTATTTTAATCTCGATCTCCCAAAAAGGTTTGTTATAAATTCCCGAAAGAACCGATTGTCTTCCTGCGAAGTCTGGGAGGCCCCTGGGGTTTCAGTGGATTGCACGATGTTCGACGCTTCCAAGCTGATGACTTCTTCCGGTTCCTCAATGGCATCGAACGACGAGACGTTGAGTGAAGGAGCGGCAGCTCCTGACTGGACGAATACAACCTTCTTCGTCAACTTCGAGTTGTCTTTGATCGTTGGCTTGGGTGGAACTTGGGGCTTGGCATGGACAAGCGCGCTGGTAGTCACCTCCTGCCTGTCAGCCAGCTTGGTTGCCGAGACTACCTGCTTGTTTGCCAGTTGCTTTAGCAGGTCCTTCATTTCACCCAGCAACTTGGTTTGCGAAGCCTGTTGACGATCTCAAACTGACCATCCAGCCAACCTTTGACTTCTCCTTGGATGTCTCCTTTTTCTGAAAAATAAGAAAGAATTAGTTTTCTAGTCACCTTTTCTGGGTTGGAGGTTTTGGTGCTATTAAACACTTTTGCCGACTCAAGCTCGGTGTTTGGAACCAGCATAACATCCAGTGAGCCAGGACACATGTCAGACTTTCAGTTATGCCCTTAGTCGATTATGCAACCAGTCCAAGGACACATTGCTCATACTGAATTACATAATCGACCCTCGGCAACCGTGTCTCCTTGCGCCAGTCAAAAGAGTAAGCGCGTCTCCTAAACATTGAGATTGAAAATCTCAATGCCCAGTGCACTGGTCCCTTGAAGAGATGTCGTGAGTGACATTCTTCGACACCTTTTATTCATATATGAGATATGAATCACTCACCTAAGGGCATCTCCTGCTCGTTTGAAAAAAGCAAGGAGTATCCTCCATCCTTCTCCACAAGATAGACTCCCTCAGATGGAAGTATCTCGGACAGCTTGTACTTGTTCTCAAGTACCTCCTTTAGCTGTCCCAGTTTCAGTGCTGTGATAAAGAAAATTGCTATTTATTTTTATTTTTAATTTAACCTTTTTTTTTAAATTTTAATTCAATAAATATTTGAATTAATACGCCTTTTGTTTAAGTATGCATACATGCGCATACACACCTGTATACTCGTGTGCATACTCGTATTTTGTGCGTCGAACGTACTAGTTTCTTTTTCGTGTATAAACGAACGCGACTTAGTTTTCGTAGCGAGCACCTCGGTTCTCGTATCAAACGAACGAACCTACGCTCGAACTCCGAGCGGTGTTCTCCGCGGTCCGCGCTCCTCTCCGCTCGCTCTCTCTCTCTTTTTTTTCGAGCGTGCGTGCGCGCGCATTTCTTCTCCGCCGACACCACGCGGACACCAAGCCATTGTTCTCCTTGGCTACTTTTTCGCGCGCGCGCCGGCCATTTTGATTCTCCGAATCAACAGGTCGGTGCGTGTTTTCGAATTGATTGCATCATCCGATACAACTCGTTGGCGTTCGCGCGATTACTTTCGGCACTCCCGTTCACGATTTTCCGCGATGATTTATGTTTTTCAGCTTACCTCTTTTTGCGTTGACAGTTGGCGACATTTCGCCACGACCTACGCCGCCTCCACCATCGCCTTCTCCTCCTTGGCTTGCGCCGCTGTTGCTCATCGTCAGTCTTGCAACTTTTTACTGCAGGCGAGATGTGCGATGCGCGTGCTTCGGCACTCAAGTTCGTTTTTCACTGTAACACCACAAAGGCACAGAGAACCACGCGGAATCACGTTTTTGCTTCACTCTCACCTACCGCTCCTTTTCTCGCAGACACTTGCTCAGTGGAAGCGTGCAGGGCCCATAACCTGAAGGAGAAGTAGGTGGCAGGTGAAATGAAGGTACACAATTGTACAGAACAAAGAAGGAAGTTTTATTCAAAGCGACTTAGAATACGTCCGTGCAGCGCGAACCTCGTTTGCGGAGTGAGTAGAGCGCGCCGGCAAAGGCGAAGCGGCGCGCCGAGCGAGAGACGCACATGCGCAGTGCGCTCAGCATTCTAGGCGCCCACACACATACATTTGTATAACTCCAATAAAGAGTTTTTTTAGTATATTATTCTTTTATTAAAATTTAATTTTTTCAACTGAAACCATGAGCTTAAAATGGAATTTTTAATTAAAAAGTATTTGTTTTTTTCAGTTGAAACTTCGTCTTTTTGGTAAAAACTTTTCCTTCTTGTTTTAAAACTGATATTTTGGTAAAAACTAATTATGGTTTTGTTAAAAATTATTTTTGTTTTCAGCAGAAAAATGAACTATTCCCTTCCTGGTTGAAAAATCTTTTTTAGTTAACACATTCAACTATCTGGTTAAATTTTTTGGGTAAATTCGTAATTTTTAAATTATTTTTTTGATTGAAAATGTTACAATGGCATTCGTGATTGAAAATTTACCTATTTGATAAATAATTATTTTTTTTACAAATTAATTTGTTTGAAACTAAATCTTTTTTTAGAAAAATATTTGTTCGAAAATTACTTTCCTTGATTGAATGTTAATTGTTTTTTGGTTGAAAGAGAATTTGGTTTTAGTGAAAATTTTGGGTTTTTAGTCAAAATTGATTTGTTTTGAAAATTCTTCTATCCATTTTACAATTAATTTTTGTTGCTTTTTTATTAATTTTTTGTACTAAACATGTATTAATTCCATTTTTTGCTAAAAATTTATCTTTTTTGATTCAAATTCAAGTATGTATATGGTTAAAAATACATCTCGTTGGTAAAATATTATTCTTACTGTTGGTGTATTCACTTCTTTGTTCAAACTTCTAATCTGTAGTAAATTCGATTGTTTTCTTTTTGTTCAAAATTAAATCATTGAATTTAAAATCCAACTGTTAAATTGTTTGTTTCAAAAAGCATCTGTTTTGGTCAAAAATAATTTATTTTGTCTTTTTGGAAATTATAATATTTTGTTGAAAATTAATTTTTGGAATTAAAAAATTTAACTGTATCATTATCGGTTAAAAATGTATTTTTTTTTTTTTTGTGAAAATTTATTCTTCTAGTTTAAAGTCCATCTATCTTAATTAAGAATTCATTTCGTTAATTAAAATCCATCTTTTAAGTAAAATTTATTTTCTGTTCATATAATATGATTTGTTTAGATAAAGATTAAACATTCCATTTTCCGTTAAAATTTTATCATTTTAGTAAAAAATTCAATTATATGGTGAAAATATTTTCCTCTTCGCAACAATTGTAATGATTCTATGGTAATCCTAGATTTGAGGAGCAGCTGATTAGATCGTCCCTTGTGAAGTCGGGTGAGCTCGGTTCATGTTCGCGCATTTTCGGCTTTACACGAGGCTGGTCTTCGCAGATGCAAAGTGGGGGGAATCTTCTCCCTTCATTCTTGTGTCGGTTTACCTCTCGGCTAATTCTTAGGTCGTTTTTGCTTTCGCGTGTTTTTACTTTTCTTTTCCGCAACTTTTTTTTAGTTCGCTTTTGCTCTGAGCGTGTCATTTGTGCTTCGCGTGTATTAACACGTATACAGTAAAAGAAAGGATCAATTTTGTTGCAGAGCATTTTGCTCCAACGATCAGTTAACCCTCGAGATCATAATGATTTGTCCATGCAGATCAATTGGATCTTATTTTTTGGTTCATTTGTCAGACGTAACAAAATGATTGCCAACTCTTGACGCCAGTGTCCTAACGACAAACCCTAAAAATTGTATCTAACTGTATACGAGTGACAACTACACTTAACAGGTGATATTTTCTAATACCAGATTTCGTAATTTTTTAACTTTTCAAGGACACTGCATGGTCAGAAATCATAAAAAGCCTGCACATGAGCTAAAGTACTCCAGGAGCGTCAGCCATCTTAGTTAGATTTCATACATGAGCCCGAATCAGATCATTATGATCTCAAAAGTCGATGATTCACTCCGGCCAATCAAAATTCTCTTGATTCGATATCATTTTTGTTGCATATCAAAATGATATTGATTTCTGTATCATTTTGAACACTTTTTTTACTGTATCAAGAAAGCCGCGTCTCTTTCGTCCAAACTCGTAAAACAACTCAGGTATGTTTTTAGCTTGTGTGCCATTATGGAGATTGAAATATTTTAAGATGGAAAAGCTGCGTCGCGACTTGCAGCTTTTCTCCCCTGTATTTTTCACTATAAACAACCGAATGTTGAGTTTTTCATAGCCAAAAAACAAAAATTGAACAATTTTTCACAGAATGAGAAAAATATTTATCAGTTTGTATGAATGATGTAGGAACATATATAAAGAATTAATTTAATCATACTTTGTTGAGAGAAAATCTTTCTCCTTGATTTTCTCCGTTCGAAGCTGAACAGACATGAGTGTCTTTTTAACTTGTACGGCAGTAATGTAACCCGTATCAATGGAAATAGCAACATGACACATTAATTACAATGTTACTGCTTTTAATAACGACTCGTAAACATTGAAAGAAGTCAGAGAATAATAGTATATATATATATAATAATAGTATATATAATAAAACAGGAGAACGGGAGAAAAAATTAAATGAAGTCAAAATAAAAATAATTGAAATTTCAACACTTGAATCCTTTAATTCTATTTTCTATTGTTTTTTTGATAACGAAAAGAAATTATTGAAAATAACAGATAAATATTTTGAATGAATTTTGACACTGACAAGTTGTAGAAAGCTTCTGAACTTTATATTTAAAATTACTTCTTTAGATTTATTGAATTATTTTTAACATATTGTAGAAGTATGTCATGCATAAAAATTTTCAGTAAATATTCATTCAAAAGCAGGGTTTAATAAGCTCGTGTCGAGAATCATCGAAGTTCCTTGAGCGTAACACAAATACGAGGGGCTTTCAAGTTTAAACCGAACTCCCCCCTTTCTTTTCCATCTCCCCCTCTCTTATGTAGAGAATAAAAGGTATAGGGTTAAGATACAGTCAAGAATCCTTTATTGCAAGGATTCTAAAATGAATGTGTCCCATTTATCTCAGTATAAGGAGAAATTTCACTGGCTCCCACCACTTCATTGGAAGGCAGTTCAATGAGAACAGCTGATTGGTCCGCTCACTAGCGATGTGAGCTTGCAATTGTTTCCACGCGCGCATGCTAGATAACATTGAAATACGTACTGCAATCTTCATTTTAAAATCAACCCAGTCGTGCCTTTTCAGCGATTGGTTTACCGAGAGATGTGAAAGTAAAGAGTGGGGGTAAGGTATCACGCGATAAACGAGTCCTGAATCTGACAATAGACGAGTCCTGCGATAAACGGGTCTTGACTGGATTTATCATACGTGTAGCTAAGGCTTCTGTTGTGCAGTGAATCATCATTCGTTTTCTTGCTAGAGAAGGTGTTAAACAGTTTTATGTTTGGCCAAAAGTTAAAGCCTAGTTCAGTAGTGATATCTGCTGAAAATTTTACTGATCATGAATAGCTACGAATAATCATATTGCTCACTCGTGAAAATAATGTAATATACTCTCGTAACGGAACCAGTGAAATTGTCACTGGTTACAATTTATACTGCAATACCAGTGACGCCAAATAATAGATTCAACCAGTAATATAGTGCTCCATGCGGCCAATACAATATCATCCAGGCGTGATATATTTTATTCTATTATATTACAATCGGACCCTCATTTCAATTTGTGAGAGTAAAGTGAAGTTTTTAAAGATCATTCTTAAAGGGTTAGTCCTAAACTCCAAAACTGATCAATCATCAGTGGCATATCTAACCAGCTGACGGACGACAACGCGTACGACCAGATGACTACTGGAACTGCGTAACCAATCAATCTCGCTGATTAAACGAGTGACGGAATTGCACTAAGTGATCCAGCGAAATCTCACTGATTAGCTGTGATACACTTCTGGCCGTTTCAACCAGTGAGATCTCACTGTCGTGATACTTATTTACATTCTCAGCAGTCTAAATATCATGCATGTGTACAAAAACACAAAAAATATTCTTCTATGAAACATGTGAAACTGATACGCATGAAGATTCACATTGAAAAAACTTCTAGAGATTGCAAATAGTTCACTGAAAATAATATCTATGCTCATCTCACCGCTGTCTCTCAGATTAGATAGAAAAAAAAACAATTTTCTTGAGGTTCAAAGAAAGTGGTTCAAAAAAGAGTGTCAAGTAGGCCTGGTGACCGAAAAAGTCGCAATATTTTGAAATTTGATCATCACATTGATCAAATGAAAATATGCATTTAAAATCAAGACTTTAAAATTATATAAATTAGAACAAGAATACTCACTAAAAATAAAAAAACATTCGAGCTTAATATGCTTACAAAAAGGTTATTTATTATTTCTTGAGGAAATACGAGAAATTGTTAATCAAAAATTATGAGCATTGTATGAGAAAATACGAGAAATCGTTAAACAAAAATTATGAGTCACATAGTTCGAGTATAAATTTATGTATCCAAATCAAAATCAAAGGTTTTTTGTATAGTTTTACAAACATATTACTGAACTCATTGCTTACACATGGGACAGGTCTAGAGATTTGAAACAAAAATTCCGTAGCAGCCCTGCATGTTATTCTTATTTGGATAATTTAATAGATTCAAAAATATATTTTTTTCTCTTCTCAAATAATTCACCGAAGAAAATAATCTTAAATTTAATGTTAATATAAATTTTATACTGTAAAAATTCATCAAGGAGAATCTTGGAAGGAGGGGTACTTTGTGTATTTTCTGTTCGACAAATACATGTTTGCGAACGTATATATATGAACCTACGTTCACTTTAAGATCGTTTCGCTTAACTCTAAAGTAACCGCAGGTCAGTCTTTCGTAACTGCTTCACCGGTGATATTGCAGCATATTATACAAAGTAGCTCATGGTGTAAAGCTTTAAGAAATCTTAATAGTGTAGTGTCGTCTTCTTTCATCATCTCTATTCTAAATGTAATTGACTATTATCTTATACTTATCTACTGATCATTTTAGAAGTATTAGGACTACCTGAGTAAAAATAATTCGACTTGAGTTCGACTTCGCGATGTCTTAAGTTCGACTTCAAGACATCGATTTATGACTTCGCTTCAAAACTGAGTCGAGACATGACATAATGTCTTACTTTTATGGTCTTAGCATGGTGATTCTAAGTCAGCGTAAACTTGTCTCGAAAAGAACCTTTTTTGACTCAGAAATGAGGCTATTAACAAATTGCGAAGGATTAAAATTGAATTAAAAACTTTCAATCAATAAATCAGTTATATTCAATTAAAAAATTCAGAATATATGGGTTTGGACGAGTATACACCTCAAAAATTTTCTTCAAAAAAAGTAAAATTGTAATTTTCTGTGAGAATCTCCTAAGCCGTTATGAAAGAAGTAAAAAGAAACAACATTTTGGGTATTATCGTCAAACAAGTATAATAGAAATAACAATCTGTAAGTGAATTGATTCTA
>NC_046659.1:49210694-49226805 GCF_010883055.1 Belonocnema kinseyi | reverse complement strand
CTTCTTTCCTAACAACTTAGGAGATCCTCATAGAAAATTACAATTTTTATTTTTTTGAAGAAATTTTTTGAGGTGTATACTCGTCCAAACCCATATATTCTAAATTTTCTAATTGAATATAACTGATTTATTAATTACAAGTTTTTAATTTAATTTTAATCCTTCGCACCTTGTTATATATATATATATATATATATGTGTGTATGTGTGTGTAGTATGTATATATATATATATATATATAACAAAGTACGAAGGATTAAAATTTAATTAAAAACGTGTGTGTGTTAAAAAAATATAAAACTGTTTATTTATTAACAAAGATTAGCTTTCATGATAGTTGGAATGACCCTTTTTGTCAGAGCAGATATGTACTCGAAGATATAAACCACTCGTCTTGGAGTCCTAAAAATCCGACTCAAGATATAAATATATGTTTTCAAGAATAGAAACTTCTCTCCAAGACATACATTGAAGTCCGGCACCGTGTCAAAAATCAGACATGCTGAATTCGAAAATTTCTACTTCAGGACGTCTTGATTGGGGCCAATTCAAGTCAAAACCAATTCGAAGAATTTTTACTCGGATATCTTTTATAGTAAAATACATATTATTAATTAATTTTCGTATATTCAAATTTTATGTCTAAGATAAGAAAAAATGTGCAGTGTAAACCTGTAAAGAAGTGCAAAAAATTTGCATTTATAGAATTATCATGCGTTTATTAAAAAATATAATCAGCATTTTAAGCATGGTAAGTCCCATTGCTTTAATATGGTTTTTATATACTAAGAATGAACATTTTTTTCAGTTTGATTTCTTGCTCATGAACAATGAAATATCACTGATTAAAACTTCTAGAGTTAAAAATAATCTTAAAAAATGATAATACATCTACAAAATAATAATTTTAAAATTCTCTTGATAAAATGCGTCCGCTTACACGTCCTTGTTATCTTGAATTGACCCTACATTGATGCTTAAATGAAGCTATACTTGGCGTTAGGGTCAGGGAAACTTTAAATAAATTCATTCAATTTTTCTGACCCTCATACTGACATGAGTTTAACGTCATAATATAATAATTTAATCAACAATATAAAAACTAACATTATTTTATACTTAGCTTAATGAAAAAAAATTTACCATTTTAATTTTTTTCAACATCTAGATTTATTACATTGTAAGCATTTGAAACAGCAATATAAAGATCTTCGGTACAAGAAGGTCAATAATATATTTAGTAGCGTGCGTTACACGAAATATAAATTTTTTTAAATGCTAAAAAGCAAACATTTTTTCTCGTGGTAAGAAAGTTATTCGTTTTATTTATTCAGATTTGTAACAAATTGATTAGAAATTGCTGAAGTAGTTTTATGGTGAAAACTGCACCTCTTCCAATTCATAAATCTCATTTACTACAATGAAAAATTAAATACACAATAAATTTCTCACCGAAATGAGGGCTATTTTAATAAGAAAATAAGTGAAGCTTGAGTCTGTGTACATTTATGAAGAATTAAATATTTAAAATTATTTTGAATTTCTCATTTAACCTGTTGTCTGTAAATCACCTTTGTTCAATCATTTGAAGAAAATGTGGTATATAAGGTAGTAAATTGATAAGCAATGAGCTGTTTTTGTGATAGAATGTTGATTAGTTTGTGCGGACTGTTCACGAACAGATAAACCTATTCATTTGCACCCGAAGTAATCACTAGTAATCGCATTAATTACTGAAAATGTCATTTTACACGATACACGTTTGATACCAACAAAATGAATATTTATTGACAATATTGATTCTACAAAGATCACCTATTTTTTCAGATACTGAATTACACATACCTTTCACGATGTGTATTTTCCGGGTAAGAAGACTTGCATTAAAAAGTTTTAAAAAATTTCGAACATCCAGTGATAACGTGAGAAATATTGAGCAATTCTGAATCCCGTGTTTTCCCTTCTGTTTTAAATTTCTACAGCAATTTAGCACACTTCGCCACAGTCATTTACTGTTTTTCGTAAAATAATGAAGTAAAAAGCTTTTTAAACATAGAATCGGGGTGATCAAACTTTTTAAATCGGGAAACTGTAAGATGGTGACTGTGGGTAATCTTATTGGTTAGAATTGGTGCAAGTTGCAGGTGTTATGAATGCTGCTGTAATTTTCATGAAAAACATTGCAGAATTGTTGCATTTTTTCATGATTTGCTGTTAAAGTGTAGCTTTCAATACCGATTTTGTTCGTATACCTGGAATTGTCGTAAATGAGTAAAGAGAAAGTCCTAGTGGACCTACATTAATCCAACAAACCATAGGTTAATTAATTAACCGGTTGTCAATATACAGGGGCCTGAAGTTTTCACTTTTTCACGCTTTTCTTCACCTTCACGTTCGTGTAACTTCTTTTAGGATGATCGAATTTTTTTCAATGTTTTTTTTTTCAAAAAATCAACGTCAATTTTGACTATCAGAAAAAAAGTATAATATATATATATATTACGGTGGCCCAAAAAATCACATTTGAGAAATTTTAACGGGCTTGTTGGCTAAATCGTTCTAGTAGGCAAATAAATGTAAGCCTATTTTTTTATTTTCGAAAAAAAATATTTTTAGGACTCGCTCTGGCCTTTTCTATATCTTACGGAGTTTAAAACTTATCAATGAATGTTGCATTTATCGCAATTTTATATCTCAGAAATATTATGCAAAAGATTTAGGCATATCAAAAATGGCATATAATGGAAATTTTTGGAGGCTCATCGTGACCCTCAGATATACTTGTGTAACTTGACATTTCAGAGAGACATTCTTTAGACTATTGAAAATAGATTTCTAAAAAAATGATATAAAATATAATTTAAATTGAGTAAAACGTAAGGAAAGATTATGAAAAATGAAGCATTTAAGTTGAACACCGGCTGAAGAGACTGCAGGTAGACAACTGCAAAAAAAGTTGACCCTCGGTCGGCCCTCTCATTGTACACCGTATTTTCTGCCATCCCACGCTGCGGTGATTGACAATGAGTGGAATGGCAGAGTAATAATAAGTTAATAAATCTATACCTGCTCTCTGGGTTAAACCTGTAGCTGGTGTAAGGATTTCTTTACATCAAATCAGGAAACTTTGAAGCCTCAGAGCAAGTTCTAAAAATATTTTGTTTTGCAAATAAAAAAATAGGCATACATTTATTCGCCTATGAGAACGATTTGGCCAAAAAGCCCGTTAAAATTTCTCGAATCTGATTTTTTGAGTCACCCTAATATATATATTTATACTACTTACTTTATCCAACGATTTTCTAACTTTTTGATACGGTCCGAAAAGTACTCGATCGGAAGTTCTCCAAAATACGCCTCAGTTTCAGCTATGAGCCCCTCATTTGAGTAAAAATGCTTCCGGTGAGCCATCTCTTCAGGTTAGGGAACAAGTAATAGTCGCTGCGGGCCAGGTCTGGTGAATACGGTGGCTGAGGAACCAATTCGCAGCCGATTTCATGCAATTTTGCTTGTTCAACTAAGCATGAATGAACAGGCGCATTGTCGTGATCATGAAGCGGTTTTTTCTTCTTCAAATGCGGTCGTTTTTCGGCGATTTCGATTTTCAATCGGTCCAATAATGATGAATAGTAAGCTCCGGTTATGGTTTTACCTTTTTCAAGATAGTCCACAAATATTTTGCCATGTGCATCCCAAAATACGGAGGCCATATCCTTTCCGACTCATTGTTGCGTTTTTGGACGCTTCGGAGCACTTTGGCCCGGTGGAACCCACTGTTTTGCCTGTTGCGTTGACTCAGGAGTGTAGTAGTGGATCCAGGTTTCATCCATGGTTATGAATCGTCGCAAAAACTCGGTCGACTTGTGCGAAAATAATGCCAAATTCTGCTGGGAAGTTGTCACACGAATTCGTTTTTGGTCCACTGTGATCAAACGCGGCACCCATCGCGCGCAGAGCTTCTTCATGCCCAAAACTGAATGCACGATATTGCCCACACGTTCCAATGATATGCCTACAGCATTAGCTACCTCTCTCAATTTCACTTTGGGATCATTCAACATCATATCATGGATTTTTTCGACATTTTCTGGTGTAGTGACCTCTTTTGGGCGCCTAGATCGTTCAGAATCAACTGTGCTCGTACGGCTACAACGAAACTCGGTAAACCACTTATGAATCGTTCCAATCGACGGTGCAGAGTTCGGGTAATACTTATCCAGCTTGGTCTTGGTCTCGGATATCGTTTTCTTGCGAAGATAGTAGTGTTTGATCAAAACTCGAAACTCAGATTTTTCCATATTAAAAAAAACTCGGAGGTTAATCGCTTCTCAGTGCTGTAACTTGTAAATGTGTAAACATAAATGGCTGAACTTTTGACAGGCGTCATTTGAAGGATCAAGCTCGACGAAAATGGTTCACATTAGTGAATACTAATGCCATCTCTTAGAATTTTCAGGTACTTATCAGACTGCCTAGTATATATTCGGTTCGGTTTTGATTCCTCTAGAATCAAACCGAAGGGCCTGCGACAAAGCCACTGAACGCGTCCTCGGGCTGCAGATAGAGGGTCTCTGTATCAAGGGTTTCTGCTGAATATAGTTACAAAACTAAATAGGCAGTCGCGGACAATTGTCCAGTGGTGGTCCCGAAGGAATTAACCCCCAAGCGGAGGTGTCAAAACCGTGCCGAAAGCTGAATGGCACCTGGGTGAGGTGTCTAGAACGGTGACTTTGGGATACCGGCGACCTCTCAGAGTACGCAGCCTTATCCTTGCATGCGGGGCTCTACAAGGGTGGACGAACCCCTTTCCCTAGCTTCTCGTGGGAACAACAATGACAACACCAAACATAGTTGTAGTAAGTGCGGTTCAAAACAACAGAATGCGCAGGGATCCCGACAATGGGTCGGCCAACAATGCCGACCAATCTAGAGCTGGAGGAGCCAATGAAAATGGATTCAATGCGATGGATCGGCGGGATCTCGCAATCTTTGGGTGGACGGAGCGACTGAATCACGACTTGCTAGAGTGCTACGATGCGAGTGTGGCCCCTGAACGGGGTTACATGGCACGGCTGCATGCTTTGTGGTGCGAGAAACACTCGGAGCAATTTCACTTTTCGCAGCAACGTCTGCGGAACCATGCTGAACTACTCCGCAAAAGGGGCTATGTAAGCGGAACGCCTACTCTGCCACAGCTAGAACAAGCTGGCAAAAGAAAAAGAGAGGCAACACTAAGACTAACCGCGGGCAGGCATCCAATAGATGAAGAGCGATGCTTTACGACCCGGAGAAACATCAACACCAAGGTTTCTCTCAAGCCTAAAGATCTGGCTGAAATGAATGACGAGCTTCGTGGACATTTTTCCGGAGAATCCGACCTCTTGGCTATCAATTATTGTGTGTATAATGCAGCGAGAGCTTTGGCCGATGCGAACCGTAAAACAAAACCAACGGCTGATCATAAGACCACAAGACGAATGCATCAACTTGCCATAAAGATAGGCTGGCAAGACAGTACGCGTCCCGCATTCAGTGTGTGATTGACTACATCACATCTGGCAGGAATTTTACCGCCAAGGTTCGAAAGTTCGCGCGCGAACTCCGCACCCGTTATCACACACTTAACAAGTCAAAGCTGCTGGCCATCAGACAGCATATTGTTGAGAGAATACGGATACTATCTGACGCTAAGAGAAGTCTAGAGCGAAGGGAGAGGTGGGTCAGAGAAAATCAACAGTTTCTCTCTGAGCCATCTTGACTCTTCCGAGACCCTCCAGTTACTGTCGAACACCCACCCAAACCAGAGGAGGTCGACGTATTTTGGAGAGAAGTCTACGAAGTTCAGCATAGACTGGACGAAGACTTAGAAAATATAAAGAACTTCAAGGAGTTATGTGTTGCCCTCATAACACCTGATAAAGAATGCCCACCCATTACTAAAGAGGAGTTGAAAAAAGTATTGAGAGGGATGAAGAACTATTCCGCACCGGGACCAGATTGTATCAAAACCATCTCGTGGAAGAAGTTTTCTTCAACCCATCAGCATTTGGCCCGTATTTTCACCTCATATTTGAAGTCCGAAGAGCCGATCCCAGAGTGGTTGGTGGAAGGACGCACAATACTTCTGCCGAAAATAGGCAACTTAACTGACCCGAAGAATTACAGGCCAATAACTTGTCTGAACACGCTTTATAAGATATTCACAGCTATCCTAAATGATGGATTGTTCGGGAAATTGAACGTGTGTGGCAAGAAATGTATGAACAACGAGGCTCAAAGAAAGGCGTACCTGGATGTCCGGAGAACCTGCTCATCGATAGATATGTCTCCAAAGATGCAGCATTCTACCAACGTGACCTATCGATGGCCTGGATTGATTATCGGAAAGCTTTCGATTCGACATCCCATAGACTTATGATCCGTCTTTTGGAAATCTTAAAGGTTCATCCGCAAATAGTTGGGTGCATAGAGAGATTGATGCCGCTTTGGAAAACCAGATTTACTATCTCATCTGGAAACAATCGTGTGACAACTAACAAGGTCACCTTTCAGAGAGGTGTCTTTCGGGGCGACACCATGAGCCCCCTCCTCTTTTGCCTCACATTATTGCCACTATCTCTAGCACTTCGCCATTCCGACGGGTACCTGTGCGGCAAACCTGCAGATCGAAAGTACAAGGTCACTCATGTATTTTACATGGTCAATCTTAAGATCTATGCTAAAAACAGAGAGCAACTGCATCTAGCTCTGGGGATTGCCGAACGATATTCTAATGAAATTGGAATGGAATTTGGGTTAGACAAATGCGCCAAGGCTTATTTGAAGCGAGGAAAACTTAATGGAATCCCTGAAGATCCTGAGTTCGTTGATAGAAGCGCCATACGACACCTTTGCGCTGGAGAGACTTATGCATACCTGGGCGTGCCACAGAGCCGCATTCAGGATGTGACATCTATAAAGGATACACTCCGAAGCAGATACAAACGTCTCATCCGACAGATTTGGTCTTCCGAACTGTCGGCGAGGAACAAGGTATCTGCAACGAACATGCTTGCCGTCCGGGTACTACTCTATTCATTTGGAGTAGTTCCATGGATGAAGAACGAGCTCAGTTCTCTTGATATCGGGACAAGGAAGGTTATGCACATGAACAAAAGCATGCATCTTAAGTCTTCCGTTCCGCGACTGTACATCTCACGCCGTCAAGGGGGTCGCGGAATATTGAGTTTTGAATGTCTTCACAACAGGATTATTCTGGGTACAGCACATAGAGTTGCAAATGAAAGAGACCCTCTTCTTAAAATGGTCAGGAATCACGAAGAAGTGGGCAAAGGAGCGTTTCTGTACAAAGCAGCGGAGGAGGCTGCTGAAGCACTCGGACTTGTCTTCAGTATTAGGGGTTAGTAAAATGCATCAAATCTTATCTATCTCGAGTGCTCACTCCTGAAAGCCCGGATTAAGAAAGCACAAGAGAAAAACTTTCATGAACAGCTCCTCGATAAGAAGATTCACGGTATCTTCCACAGAAATATGAAGGATCAGTCAATGTCTTGTGAGCTAACGTCTGCTTTCCTTAAATCGCCCGGATTGAAGTCTAGTACGGAGGGTTTCATTTTTCCATGCCAAGACGGTGTCACTTCCACCTTCACATACGGTCGCCACATTTTGAGCCGAGACATTCCCGATGATAGCTGCAGGGCGTGCCATGCACACCTTGAGCATTTAGCTCACATACTATCTAGTTGTCCAACTCACGCGGGAACGACCTACATTCAAAGGCACAATGCGGAACTAAGTGTGCTTTATCACCACCTCTGTCACTCCTACGGCATTAACCTTAATATCGCTCCCCTAAATGCTCCTAGGGAAATTGAGTCAATTGTCGAGAATGGGATGTGCCGCATATACTGGAACTTTGTATCCTCAACAATTTTTTTTGTTGCTCACTCGAGGCCTGACATGGTTCTTCTTGACTTCGAGAAGCGAACCATGTTTGTTATCGCATTTTCGGCACCAGCTGACAGAAACATCATAACCAAGGAGAATGATAAGAAAGAGGGGTATCGAGACCTTATAAGGGAGTTGCAACGATTGTACCCGGAATATTCTGTTAGATTGATCGCCCTTATCATCGGCGCTCTTGGAGGTGCCAAGCTTTCACTTGGTAATGGCCTAAAAAGCATCCCTGCGTGTCAACAATATGCTAGAACACTTGCGGGAAAAATGCAGAAGGCGGTTTTCCTTGTGTCGCTCCGTGTTCTTAGGGTGCACGAGGCTTTTGCTGGATCGTCATATTGATTCCTTTACACACTGTAACCACCTATCTCACGGTCGTGAGACGCGGTTGTGGCTGAAATTTTACCGCAACTTCGCTGGAAGCGGGTGCAATTTTTCAGATTAGCACCCGCTCCCGGCGAAATCCTGCATTTGCCTTTCACTTACGAATTTTTATTTCTATTATACTTGTTTCACGACTATAACCAAAGTGTTGTTTCTTTTTACTTCTTTCATAACGGCTTAGGAGATACTCATAGAAAATTACAATTTTAATTATTTTGAAGAAAATTTTTGTGGTGTATACTCGTCTAAACCCATATATTCTGAATTTTTTAATCGAATATACGCGATTTATTAATTACAAGTTTTTAATTCAATTTTAATCCTTCGCGCTTTGTTAATAGTCTCATTTCTCAGTCAAAAAAGGTACTTTTAGAGAAAAGTTTACGCTGAGTTAGAATCACCATGCTAAGAGCATAAAAGTAAGACATTGTCATGTCTCAAATCAGTTTTGAAGTGGAAAAATGAAAACTTCAGGCCCCTGTATATTGACAACCAGTTGATAATTACCCACAGGTTTTGGTGGATTACTATAGGTTCACTAGGACTATATTCCAGCCAAGTTTCAACCCGATCCAAACAATTAATTTCAGTTTAGAATACTTAACGTATTCTGCCCCTTATTTATACACACATACAGAAGTAAAAACTGTTTAATTAATTTTTGCTTCAAATAATCATATTAAATAGTTGTGCCTTATGCATACAAACTCTTATATGCGGCACAACACTTCAAGTGTTCCCAACTAAAATGAACTTTGTTGGATCGGGCTGAAACTTGGCTGGAATATATAGTCCTAGTGGACTTACATTAATTCACCAAACCATAGCATAATTTGTTAATCACTTTTTAACGTGTTTTCTAACCTTCACGTTAGTGTAACGTCTTTTAGAATGATTCAATTGGACCCTTATTATAGTGTTTTGGAAAGCTCTTTTCAAGTACTTTAAGACTATTAAAACGATTTATTGACACCATAGTTTTATATCTTTTTTTCAAAATCAAAATTCAAATTGATTTTTTTAAACCCATATCTAAAAAAAATTCTATTTCAAAAAGTGGCTTTTCTTATACTTTTTGAAATGATTTAGAATGAAAAGTGAGCCGAAAATGTTTTCTTGGTCAAATTCCGAATAAAATAAAATATGTATAGTAATTTATTTTACTTTTTCACAAATAATCATCTTAAGAAAGTCACTTATAATTTTAGGGCACATTAGAGATGACAGTATTCGTGCCCGAGCGCTGCGAAAGTTTAACGTGATACCCTCAAGCGTAAAAATCTAAATTTGACCAAGAAAACATTTTTTCCCCACTTTTTATTCTACATGATTTAAAAGAGTATAAAAAAATCTATTTTTTGGAATAGAAAAAATTCTAAATATGGGTTTCTTTCAGCAAATCAATTTCAATTTTGAATTAAAAAAGTATATCCTTATAATAATTTTTAAGTAAGTTGAAAGAGCTTTCCAACCATTATAAGAAAAGTCTAATCGGATCATACTAAAAGAAGTTACACAAACGTGAAGGTGAAGAAACGCGTGGAAACTTTAGGCCCCTGTATATTGACAACCTGTTAGTAAAAAAACCAAAGTTTGGTCGGTCAAAATTTAAACTGATTTTTTGAAAAAAACTATAAAAAAAATTCTACTTCAAAAAATGTATTTTTTTATACTGTTTGAAATCATTAGGGTTAAAGGGGGCCGCAAATTTTTTCTTGGTCAAATTTAAATATATAAATATAGTATTATATATAAATTATGTTATATATTTCATCTTACGCCTTATATTTGATTCAGAATAGGCGTACACATTTTATTCTGAGGAAGAACCAATTTCCGGCCCACTTTTTATTGTACATGATTTCAAAAAGTATAAAAAAACTATTTTTTGAAATAGAAAAAAATTCTTTAATATGTTTTTTTTCAAAAATTAATTTCAACTTAGATTTCAAAAAAATATTTATAATTTTTTTTAATTATATTGTTATAATAGTCTTAAAGCGTATGAAACGATTTTTCCAAACTTCTATAACAAAAGACCAATCGCCTCATCCTAAAAGAAGTTACACTAGCGTGAATGTAAGAAAAGCGTGAAAAAGTGAAAACTTCATGCGCCTGTATATTGATAACCGGTAAATCATTAAAGCTATAGTTTAGTGTATAATTCTAGGTCCACTAGGACAATAATTCAGTCAAATTTTTACCCGATCTAAAGAAATTACTTTTAGGTGGGGACACTTGACGTATTCTGCCACATCTACACTTCTATTTAAAAAATGATTACCACATGGTATTTACAAAATATTTATTGCTAGTATTTATTAAGTAAGTAAGTAGTAAAATTAGGCCTACAGAAGAACCTTGTTTGGGATAATTTGTCATGCAAATAAACGTTGGTTATTTCTATGAAATTGTGTTTTAGTCAACCAGCATTTAGTGAAAGGAACAAAAAGTTTGTTACCGTTAATTAACTAAGTTTCTATTTAGTTCAGAAATTCTTTGGTAAAATTAACGCTGATATTTGGGCGAAAAAACATATGTTGTGTCTTCTATAGAAACCAAACCTTTTTCTTGTACCAACTCCATCTTCTTATCAGCGTCGAAAATATGTTGTTTTAATATTTTTGGATTAGCGAACATTCTTTCTTTCTTTAAATTGATTACTTTGATAGAAATAATAGAATGTTCATGTGACGTGCAAATTTGGTTCTATTTGCAGATTTTAAAGCACACTTTCGACCGACTCGCCAAACGTTTCAAACTGTTTTGAATGATATTGGCCCGCTTTTAAACAGACACCACATCGGGCCTCAGCGAATATGCCCATAAAAGCAGTTTTGCATTGCAATATGGATCAATCATGACGAATTTAATTTTATTCTATCGAATTTTTTATTCTATTGACTATTTTATTCTATTTATTCTATTATTCTATCATTATTCTAGCATGTTCTTACAAACATGGACGCCACCAAAGATATATCTTTGACGCCACTTACAATGTTCGCATTCATGCGCATTCAAACGCCAAGAAATTCAAACGCATGCATAAAATAGAATGAGCACCGCCGCAAGTTCAGAGCGCACTCTGAGCAGTGATCCCAACTTTGGCATGTTGCGCTACAGCGCTTGCCTGCCGCAGCGGCACTCATTAGTCGCTATTGGCGCGCGATTCAAACCGGGTATAATTAACAATTATTCAAATTAGAATAGATAATTATTATAAATTGCAAATGAATATCAGATATTACCTAAATTTGTCATTTAAGGTTAAAATAAAACAAAAATGCGTATATTTTGAAAATAATAGCATATTTTATTTAAATTTAAAACCTGAATTTATATTTCATTAACCAAGGTTTTTGCATTATTATTTTTTTTTTCCTTTAAAATCACAAATTATGTTTTTTCTAATATTTATGTGCAATTTATAAAAATTATTTATTTTAATTTCCATAATTGTTCTTCTTATTATTAACGTTGGCTTAAGACTGGCTGTTGCCTTATATATCATGCCATGACCAAGTAAGGTTCCATAATTGTAAATTATACCCGGTTTAAATTGCAAGCGCAGTAGCTCAACGTGCCAAAGTTGGGATCACTGACTCGCGAAATATCGGAAACAACCAAAGATATTATAAGCCTAGATGCGGCACGTGTATAGTTCGAGCAACTAATTGCAGACGGTGCTTCCGCCGAAAATTGCCCGATCCCCCCATGCCACTTAATCAGAAGAACGCGCCAACCAACTACTTTGCCCCCACACTCTTCTCCCGTCGAACAAGTCCATCGAATAGCCAATACTAGGCCGGCAAATAATAAATACTTGAAAATATAAAATACAAATTTTATAATAAGAATTTGGCTTAAGACAATCTCAGGGTACCGCAGCCTGTCCGATCCCCAGGCGACCTTTTTCTATTGATCTCGAAGCTGGACGGCTCTCACCGGCGTCTTCTGCTTTATGTTACAGGGGTCGTTTAAAAGAAATATTGTGTATGCACTCTGTTGCGCCCTACCATTGAGGTCCAGGGAGGAAATGCACTTTTTTCGTTCAAAAATGTCCAAAGCCTTCAAGTTTGATTCGATTTTAAATTTTGTTGTTTTAAATTAACATTAATTTAATTCTTAAGAGCTTGACGCTCTGAACTTTTGTCAACTCTATTTTCTTATTAATAATTTTGTTATTAAAGTATGGAAAAACTCTAATTTTGTACTTAATCATTTTTACGCTCTAATAACTGTCCAGGTAAAGTTTATATTGTCTTAAATGAATATTTAGGGGCTCATGGAATACAAATAATTTGGTAATTATTCCATTTATTAATTATAAACAAATTTGATGAAGAAATTAGAAAATAGTCTTAGTATGAGTAAAAAATTAATGCAGGAATGACATTTCATTACAAAACTAATTAAAAGTTGATAATAACCATTGTTATAAATAATTCTGGTGGCAAAATATTAAAATGGAATGTTTGATCAAAATCTTAAATTTGTTTATCTAATTTGTTTATCAAAATTTGAATTGTTATATTTTATCAAATATTATTAAATATTTATTATTTGAAGGAATAACTGAAGCCATTCTGACTATTACAGGAAAATATAATTTGAAAAAAGCTTAAATTTTATATATTTTGTCACAAGGATTGTTTATAACAATGGTGCTGCGAAAAATTCCTTAATACTAAAGAGTTTCGACAAAAAATTTATTAAAATTTTTGGCATAAAAAATTGATTTTTACTTTAAGGCCATTTCCATTTCCCAACTTACGTCTAAACGGAATGAGGTATTGCTCTGAAAGTTTGGGAAATGAAAGAGGAGGTAATAAAGTCCATGTCTCTGCTTTGTTCCGGTGAAAATTTTGAGAAGAATTTTTTTTTTGAAGAAAATACCAGTGGAAGTTTTCTTTCCCAACTTACGTCCACACGGAATGAGACATTGTGTTAAAACTTTGGCACGATAAGTAGAAGGCATGCAAGAATTTGTCTCCGGTCTTGAATAATTAGAATAGTGAAAAAAGTTTTTTTTTTAATTTCTATTTTGGAGAAATACCGACCGTGCTGTTGTCAAACCCTGCGAGCAATTTGCAATGTTGTCAATGGGCTAGTTATGAGGTTTATATTTATCAAAGTGGGACAAAACAACAAAAATCGCTCACGAACATTATGCACAAATGATGCAAAAACTGATGTTTGCATTTGAAATGCAAATAAACATATTTGGTCTGACATACGTATCAGTCTGGTATCAGCTGTTTCAAAGCAGCACTAGCGCAGCGAGTAGACAACTTCGAACTTCTAGGGGTCTGTGGGTAAAACAGAATGCATAACATAGGAAACACGGGACTAGGCATGCCATCCTAACTTGGGCGAGCGGGGTTGAATCCACGGGAGAAGGGAGAATTCCATGAGTGGGGAGAGCCGCCATCTTACGATGTGCCATTTGATTATGCGCACGAGCATTTTTGCCGACAAACTATCAATGAAAATATAAACATGTGGGCGCTGCCATGTTTGCCGCGCGACTTCAAAAGGTGGCGGACCTCCACCCTCATTGCATCACCCCCGCAATGACATGCAATGACATGCCTAGTCTCTTGTTTCCTATGTCCATGACAACTTCAAACTTCTAGGGGTCTGTGGGTAAAACAGATTGCATGATTACCATCAGAGAAAGTTAAAAGTCAAACTTCTGCTGTAAAATCTAAATGTGTCCGTCGATAATCATTATTTGCATAAATAAACTTTCTTCTTCCTCCAACTCTTTGCAAGGCCACAAACGATCCTTTAATATTTATTAACATTTCCCGAAAAAAATGTCCACGTTATCTAAACTTTTATTTTTCAATATGGGTAAAAAAATATTGATCTTAGGGCTGACTTGATCAGCTGTTACACTCATCACATGGCCTTAAGAAAAGTAATTTTCAACCAAATAAATGAATTTTCAACAACAAAAAAATAATTTTTTACCGAAAAAAACAAATTATAAAAAAAAATACAAACTATAAAGAAAAGTATGTAAATGTTTAAAAACTTCTGTAAATCATAAAAAAGAAACCCGCGCGTTTCGTTGATAGTTAGATTCCATACTTACTGGAACTATACATTTGAAAATTCAACAAACGAGAATAAAATGTTCGCGTGTATAATGCGACAATTTTATACACAGTCATATTTATTTAAAAAATTAAAAGTTTTAATTAATAAACATATTGAGTTGAAAATTACAATGATTAATTTTTTAATAAATACGATTTTATAGCATTCTCGCATATAGAATTAGCGATTTGGAGCTTTTAGATGTAGAGTTAAATTTTATAGGAATGACTACCGCCTCCCTCAAGATTATTAATTTAAGTAAACAATAATTCTTATATTTTCATGTTGTTGAACTAATTATGAATTAAATAAATTATAACTTAACGATAAAATTGTATAATAAAATTATTTTTTAATTTATTCGAATTTTTAGATAATATTCTATAGAAATTTATGTATCTTACTATTTATGTACATTATGTCTAGATTTTTTAAATTGAGAACTCCATATTTTCAAAATTGAATTTGGAATGCTTGTATGAAACTTTATCAAAAAGATCTATTCAGATCGCAGTATTTATATGCGTGTTCATATTCTCAATTTTTTATTTAAATAAGTATGATTAAAGATTAAATTCTTCAAAGCTCTGTAGGCTTTGAGGTACAGATTCTTATCGTGAGACTCGCTTACTTTATATGACGTAATAAGCTTATAAACTATTCCAAAAAACAATTTTTTTTCTAATTCGCAATTTTTAACATTGGCTGTTCCGTACAGGACCAGCAAGCCAATATATTGGCTCACCCCCTGATCGAGACTTTGTCTATGATCAATGGATGATATAAGATAACTATTAGACCAATTTTCTGAGATCGATTTTCCTCCCAAATTGCCGGCCCTCTAAAGGTTAAGAAACCCCTTTTTCTCGTTTTTTCTCTTAAATGCTTTTTAGTAGAAAGTCTACTATTATATTTGTGGTTCGGAATTTATCTCGTTTGGTTAGAAATTCTAGTACTCAGTAGACTATTTTATTATTCTGTAAAAAATGCAACTATTTTGTAAAAAGTCATCTTGTTTTGTTAGGAATTCAGAAGCTTGGTTAAAAGTTGAACTACTTTGTAAACAAATTATTTTTTTGGTTTTAGGTTAACCTCTTTAGTAGAAAATTTCCCTATTCTATTTTTAAAAAATTAATCTTTCTCTTACATGAGCTGTGTGATCTCCATTCGTCTGCAAGATACATCCCAAATATTTATACTCATTGACTTCTTCTAACTTTATTCCTTTCCATCTCCCTGTCCATTCTTTTTTCCTTCCTCCTCCTTTTCTACACCTCATTATCTTTGTCTTTTCTACATTTACATTCAGCTTTTTCCCATCTAAGTATTTCTCTAATCCTGTAATTAATCCCACCATCCCTTCTTCATCCTCTGCCATCAACGCTATGTCGTCTGCGTATACCAGTGTATATATCTTTTCCTTCCCTATCCTAACTCCTCCCCAACCCTTTCTCCTAATTTCTTCTTCCAAGTCTGATATTAATAAATTAAATAAAAGTGGGCTCAGAGGACACCCTTGTCTCACACCAGTCACCAACCAGAAACTATCTCCTACTTGCTTTCCTACCTTTACCCTGCTTCTTGTCTCTCTAAAAATTTCTGATACTCTCTTTATTAATCCCTCTCTTATCCCCTTCTTTACCATAACTTTGTCTATTTCGCC
>NC_046659.1:49204930-49210594 GCF_010883055.1 Belonocnema kinseyi | reverse complement strand
TACTATCTCTTCCCTTTCTTTATCCCAATCCCACCATACTCCATCTATCTGAATTCTCCCATACTTAACCCATGTTCTCTTTCCCTTTTTTCTTTCCTCTTCTGCTATTTTCCTTAATTTATACTGCATCTTCCTTTCTACCCATGTCAAATCATCCTCTATTCTCTCCGGACGCAAATCGTCCTCCCGGCTTTACAATTCAAAAATTTGTCAAAAATTAATATATTTTGTTAAAAGCTGGTCCTATTTTGGTAGATCATTAATATAATACTGGAAAATTCATTTGTTTGGTTAAAAATTTAACTATTTTGTTCGCAAATTTTTCTTATTTCCTTTTAATTCAAGGACTTGGTTAAAAGTTGAAATGTTTCATTAAAAATTCATATTTTTAAGACTCACCTGGATTTTTGGGGTTGAATCTTTTGTTGAAAATTTAACTCCGCGATTTAGTTTACATCGTCTTTTTATTAGAAATGCAATTATTAAGGCCTAAATTAGTCTATTTTGACTATGGATTTAAGAATATGGTAGAAAATTAAAGTAGGGTTCGTTTGTGAATGAACTTTTCCGTTAAAAATCCATATTTTTGCTTTCAATTAAACTATTTGATAAAAAATTGAACTATTTTTATGTATTTTGTTGAAAATTCGTGTTTGTTAAATCTAGTTTTTTTTCTACTAATATTTCTGCAAGATGCACCTCTTTGGCTTAAAATTTAACTTTTTTTGTTAACATTTTTTATTTTTTTTATTTTAAAAATTACTTTTTTCTCTGAAAATTCCAACTTGTCGATTCTTGATTAGAAATTGATCCTTTATAAGTTAAAAATTCAACTATTTCGTAGAAAATTCATGGAATGTGTTAAAAATTCTTCTTTTTGGTAAGAAAATTAATCTTCTTTGTTGTAAATTCATTATATATTTCGACTTTAAATGTTAGGAATTTTAAGTGTTTCATATTGCATTGAAATCAACTGAAAGTGAGTTTTAAATAATAATTGATACAAGGGGTTTAATTAGCTGTAAGGCATAGCGTAAGTTACAAGTTTGAGGTAATAAAAGACCCTGTGAACATTTTCGTGACCTTCTTACCTAAAAACCAGCTAATTTCTACAATGTGAAAATTATTTCTAAACTATTGATGAAAAGAATGAATCACCATTTTTAAACACTTAAAACCCCTAATTCGATAGTTTTTTTTTGTTATTGCAAACTTAAAAAAAGATTCACTTGAAGAAATAAAACAAATAAAAAATTTGTTCAATCCTTGTTGGGAAATTTTTACAAGTACGAAAAAGTGTAACTATTTTTACAGGAAAACAACAATGAATATAATAATTCCTGAAATAATAAGAAATTAAGGTGGCCATTTTAATCGACGAAACAAATGTCCGGTTTTTTCCGGTTCGCAAAAAAATTATTATATTCTTTTTAGTTCTTTGGAATTCTTTCCTTTTCCATTTTTTTTTTAATAGCCGTAGTTGCTGAGATGCACCCCTATAGGCCTTATATTTCTTTTGAATTTTGGTGGATTCTTTTATTCTATGAATTCGTTTATAAACTATTTTCATTTCTTTAAAGTTGCGAATTCTAATGAGCATAAAAATTGCAAATGTTTAACTGTCCTCAAACTTTTAAAATGAAATTTTAATTAAATTAAAATTCATCAGTCTTCTAAATTTTCGATTCAGAATATAATTTCTACTTTAATACAGTTTAAGATTATTTTGTAGAAAAATCTGTCTTTTGTCCTTCTATTTTATAGATTTTTCTATAAGACTTTCTAGACTTGTAGAAATAAAACCACTTTGTTTTCATTAAAAAGTATGATATTTAATCGAAAATTAAAGTTTTAAGTCTTACTCATTTTGAAACAATGAAACTGAAATAAGATTTATTCTATAATAAAAAATCTAGAAGGTATTACCAGCAAAAACGTCATGTCTTTCAAATAAAATATTAAACTATTTTAAATTGAAAACTGAGAAGAATAAAAAGAAAAAGTAAAATCCGGACGTCAATCGAGTGACAGAATATTGGAAAAAAGAGGAGGGTCTCTAAGGCCGTTTTTTGGCCCAATTTAGATTTGGGAACGCTAAGTCCAAAGGGGTTTATTTAACAACTCTATGTCAAGTTAAGGTTAACTAAAAGCCCATTCAAAAGAATTTTTACCACGGTAGAGCTGAAAAAAATATATTTTTCTACACTTTTCTATCGGATTTTCTGCAGTTTGACCTTTAAATAACCTTGAATCTGATATTAATGGAGGTCAACGGACCTCGGATTCAAAATCAGCAACCTAAAAAACCTATGTATGTATTTTTCTACCGGATTTTTTTCGGTATAACCTTCAAATGACCTTGAATCTAATGTGATGAAGGTCAACGGATCTTGGATTCGAAATCAGCAACCCCAAAAACCTATATATGTATTTTTCTTGATTTTTGTCATTGGGTTTTTTCCTCAAAAACACTGCATAGAAACGGTGAAGTTTTCATTTTTGTAAAGGGTGCTTGGCATGAATAGAGGGGATGAGGGTGGTCCGTTTATTGTACAATTGACTTCTTATTGTTAATAGATACTGTAGGCATTTTTTCGATTTTTTAGCCAAATCTAAATTAGGTCAAAAACCGTCCTTACAGACCCTCCTCCTTTAAACAACCATTGTTATGTATACTAAAATTTCAATACCAATAACTGAACTTTTTCGGTACACTGTCAATTTGAATTTCACTCCATGAAATGATTTTATTGAAAGAGAAATATTAAAATTAATATAAGAAAGAATAATACTAATGAATAATAAAGTAAAAAATGTATCCTTGTTGGCAAGAAAAATATATAAATTTTAAAAGTACAAAGATACAATTTAAAAGTAATTCTGGCTTTTATTATTATTTATCTGGAAAAGGTGCAGGCAGAATAATTTGTTGTGATTCAAGAAAAATTGCGTATAAAATAATGAAAACCTTAAATTGCATAATTGACTAAATTAAATGTAAAATTTTATTGAAACGTTTCAGATCTATGCAAGTCACAGTCTAGTTACTGGTTTTATAATTAATCAAATTATAAGAAAAAAGATTATATGTTTCAAATAATCTTTCAAAAAATAACTAAATGAGTAGTGAAAACCTTATTTTTTTCATCGGAATTAAATATAAATAGTCAATTCAACGCTTTTTTTGTAAAAATTATATTTTTTAAAATACTTTTGAAGATTGCGCTACCTTTCTAAAATATGACAAGAATTTTTTAACTCATATATACAGTATTTTGAAAATTTCTCCTTTAAAAGAAACCAGACGAGCAATTCATTGAAATAAACTTTATTAAATTTTTTAATTTAACAAAATTCAGAATTAAACTAAATTTTATTTACTTTTTAAATGTATCTTAATTTAATTTAAATTTTAAATTCAGTTAAAAAAAATAATTCATTTAATTTCATTGAAAATCTAAAGTACGAAAAGATTTTTTTTATATATTTAGTATCTCGAAAATTTCCCTCTTTTTAAAATAAACCGTAAAAGAAATAGATTAATTTTAACATGATAATAAATTTAATAATTTTAGGCCCTCATTCATTTTTATATTTTCGGCGTGCAGAGCCAGCCCAGACTTAGCTATAGATATGACTGACGAAGGCGAGCGCAAGAATCGAGAAACAGAAAATCACAGTCACGTTCGGTTTGGCTTTCAATGTGCGCCTTGGCCCACCCCTCCCGTGAGGTATTCAGAAAACGCGGTTGCCATAGAAACGTCGAAAAGTTGAAGATGGTAGCTCCTCGATGCATGCAAAAATGTAGTTATATATATATAATTAAAAATTTTTCATAAGGACAACCGCAGGATTTCGCCGGGAGCGGGTGCTAATCTGAAAAATTGCACCCGCTTCCAGCGAAATCGCGGTAAAATTTCAGCCACAACCACGTCTCACAACCGTGAGATAGGTGGTTACAGTCTGTAAAGGAATCAATACGACAATCCAGCAAAAGCCTCGTGCACCCTAAGAACACGGAGTGATCCAAGGACAACCGCCTTCTGCATTTTTCCCGCAAGAGTTCTAGCATATTGTTCACACGCAGGGATGCTTTTTAGGCCATTAGCAAGTGCAAGCTTGGCACCTCCAAGAGCGCCGATGATAAGGACGATCAGTTTAACAGAATATTCCGGGTACAATCGTTGCAACTACCTTATAAGGTCTCGATACCTCTCTTTCTTTTCATTCTCCTTGACTATGATGTTTTTGTCAGCTGGTGCCGAAAATTCGATAACGAACATGGTTCGCTTCTCGAAGTCAAGAAGAACCATGTCAGGCCTCGAGTGAGCAACAGAAACAATTGTCGAGAATATAAAGTTCCAGTATATGCGGCACTTCCCATTCTCGACAATTGACTCAATTTGTCTAGGAGCATTTAGAGGAACAATATTAAGGTGAATGCAGTAGGAGTGACAGACATGGTAATAAAGCACTCTTAGTGCCGCATTGTGCCTTTGAATGTAGGTCGTTCCCGCGAGAGTTGGACAACTAGATAGTATGTGAGCTAAATGCTCGGGGTGTGCATGGAACGCCCTGCAGCTATCATCGGGAATGTCTTGGCTCAAAATGTGGCGACGGTATGTTAAGGTGGAAATGATACCGTCTTGGCATGCAAAAATGAAACCCTCGGTACCAGACTTCAATCCGGGCGACTTAAGGGAAGCAAACGTTAGCTCACAAGACATTGACTGATCCTTCACATTTCTGTGGAAGATACCGTGCATCCTCTTATCGAGGAGCTGTTCACGAAAGTCTTTCTCTTGTGCTTTTTTAATCCGGGCTTTCAGAAGTGAGTACTCGAGATAGATAAGATTTGATGCATTTTGCTCACGCCTAATACTGAAGTCAAGTCCGAGTGTTTCAGCAGCCTCCTCCGCTGCTTTGTTCAGAAATGCTCCTTTGCCCACTTCTTCGTGATTCCTGACCATTTTAAGAAGAGGGTCTCTTCCATTTGCAACTTTATGTACTGTACCCAGAATAATCCTGTTGTGAAGACATTCAAGGCTCAATATTCCGCGACCCCCTTGACGGCGTGAGATGTACAGTCTTAAGATGCATGCTTTTGTTCATGTGCATAACCTTTCTTGTCCCGATATCATGAGGTCTGAGCTCGGATGAGACGTTTGTATCTGCTTCGGAGAGTATCCTTTATAGATGTCACATCCTGAATGCGGCTTTGTGGCACGCCCAGGTATGTATAAGTCTCTCCAGCGCAAAGGTGTCGTATGGCGCTTCTATCAACGAGCTCAGGATCTTCAGGGATGCCATTAATTTTTCCTCGTTTCAAATAAACCTGGGCGCATTTGTCTAACCCAAATTCCATTCCAATTTCCTTAGCATATCGTTCGACAATCCCCAGAGCTAGATGCAGTTGCTCTCTGTTTTTAGGATAGATCTTAAGATCGCCCATGTAAAATACATGAGTGACCTTGTACTTTCGATCTGCAGGTTTGCCGCACAAGTGCCCGTCGGAATGGCGCAGTGCTAGAGATAGTGGCAATAATGTTTTCCAAAGCGGCTTCAATCTCTCTATGCAACCAACTATTTGCGGATGAACCTTTAAGATTTCCAAAAGACAGATGATAAGTCTATGGGATGTCGAATCGAAAGCTTTCCGATAAT
>NC_046659.1:49199349-49204830 GCF_010883055.1 Belonocnema kinseyi | reverse complement strand
CGATTTCGCTGGAAGCGGGTGCAATTTTTCAGATTAGCACCCGCTCCCGGCGAAATCCTGCAGTTGTCCTTATGACAATTGTTTAATTGTATGTGTGTGTGTTTGTGTGTGTGTGTGTGTATACTACTTTAATCACAATTGCTAAGTATTATAGATATTCTTCCCGAGTCGAAATTTAGATCCTTCTTTGACGCTTTTCTTTCCTTATAGTAATTTTTCACATCCAACTTCTTATAAATTTTAATAATTTTTATACAGAAAAAAGTCAAAGGCAGAATTAATTTTTTCTTTCAAATGCCATCAAACTTTCGAAAAAAGACCATTTTTTATTTGTTTTCCCCTATATGCCACAATTTTAGAGATTTATAGGTATTTTCGATCGCAATTGTTTTACCTTGCTGACTATAATTTTGATTTTATCTATTGGAAATATAATAATAAAAAGAATTAAGAGGTCTTAATTTAAAATTTGAGAATTTTAAATACGGTTTATTCAGCTTTTCTTTACAATTTTACTTTACTAGCAATAATTATATTGGTTTAGATGTCTCAATACCAGCTTTATTATTTCTAATAATTTCTTTGCAGAAAAAAAGTAAATCATCAAAGTTAATTTTTCATTAAAATATTTGTCTGTAGAACTTTCGAAAGAAATTTCTTAATATTTTCCTGTAAGACGAGCCATTAGTTGCGAACAGCCTTATACAAACATATAATCCAATAATCTTGCCCCCCCCCCCAGAAAACAAAAATCCATTCGCTTGCATTTGAATGGGTTTTGATGTCTTCTGAATTGCTGAATTTAACTGTTTCCTTATAGTTTAAAAATTAAGTAATTGGTTCAAAATTCGTCTTTTTTGTAAAACATTAGTCTTATTGGTTAAAAATTAATCTTTTGAACATAGAATTTTTTATGACGGAAAAATAGTTTTCTTAAAATTTAATCTAAAAACAACAAAATTTCCTTCCTGATCGATTCAAATACTTGAATTACAGAATCTGCCTAATGTTAAATGGATTCGATCTCCTTTGAAATAATTTTTAAAACACTTTTTTTTGTTGAAAATTAATTTTTTTAACAGAAAATTAAACTATGACATTTTTTGTGAAAAAGTAATTTTTTAAATTAAAGTTTAATCTTTTTAGTTAAAAATCTTATTAATTGTTATAAAATTTATGAATTTTGTTAAAAAGTCGTCTTTTTTAGTACGAGGGTGAATCAAATATTAACCGGAATTCTTTTTTAATATTTATTTATTTATAAAACAATACAAAAATACTATTGATTATTTTTCTACATAGTCTCCTTCACGCTCTACACATTTTTTCCAGCGGTTTGGAAGCTTGTTAATTCCTTGCTCGTAGAAACTTTGAGGTCGAGTCATCAACCAATTGCGCACGAATTCCTCAACATCTTGATCGTTGTCAAATCGCAATCCTCCAAGTGCATCTTTCATGGGCGCAAACAAATGATAGTCACAGGGTGAAGAATAAACTTCTTATTTGAAATTTCATCTTTGTTTCGAGGATTCTATTATTACATGAAAAATTCGTTTTTTGGTGAAAAACTAATTTCTTTAAGAGAAAAGTCGATTATACCATTTTTTATAGAAAAATGATATTTAAAAAATTGATCTTTTTTTGTTAAAAATATAATTTTTTTAAACCGTCTTTTTAAACAGGGCAATTAATCTTCGCGGTTGAAAATTTAACTTCTTCATTGAAGGTTCAATTATTAGTTTTTTGAAAATTCCTTCATTTGTAAACAACTTTTTTCGATTGAAAATAGTTTCATTAAACAAAAAATTGATGACAAAACTTTTTCGATTACATTGGTATTGTTTTCTCATCAATTGCACTTCTTTAAAATAAAATAATGTTTTAAGATTACTGCAAGATTTTTCAATAGTTTTTAATAAAATTAAACAAAATTTAAATTTAAAAATAAGTTATTTTCATTTTTTATTAGTTCACAACTAAGATATTAATAAAAAATACTGCTTCCAATTGTAAAACTGCGTACTTACAAGATATTGTGTACTTTTCATAGATTTAATAAAATTCTTTGATATAGGCCACCATTGTGTCTACTGTTTGATGTCAAATTCATCTGTTTTAGTTAAAATTTGAAATAATCTGTCGCAAATTTTATTTTTTAGATTGAATATTAACTTTTCTCAACTAAAAACTGCATCATTCTATTTTTGTTCAAAATTTGATATTTTTTATTGAACCTTGATCTTTTTTAGTTTTAAATGGAATTATTTGTTTGAAAATATATGTATTCTGTTCAAAATTTGTGTTTTTTGTTAGTAATATAAAACTACTTCCTTGAAAATTCATCCTTTTAATTGAGAATTCAACTATTTTGTTGAAAGTCCCTTTAAAGTTAGTCCAAAATTAATTTATGTAAGATAAAATTGGATTATATCATTTTTGGTAGAAAATTGATATTTGAAGTTAAAAATTGATTTTTTGTAGTTGAAAATTCAACCCTTTGGTTTGAAAATGCACATATTTAGATGAAAATTCGTTATTTCGTTAGGAAATTAAGTCTTCTCGTTTGAAAATTCATTTTTGTGATTGAGAACAAAACTATTAAGTTGCACATTCCGTTTTTTTTTTGTAAAAATTAAATTCTCTAACTGAAAATTTAACTATCTCGCTTTTGGTGGAACACTGAAATTTGGAATTAAAAATGGATATTTTTGGGTTAATAATTCAATTATTTGTTTCAAACATCGTCTTTTTTATATAAAATTATTTTTAATTAAAAATTTCTCTTTTTTAGTTGAAAACTCCACTATTAGTTTTTTGAAAACTGATCTTTTTGATCAGGGTTCAACTATTTTGTTAAAATCTTATCTTGTTTATTTAGGATTGAACTATTTACATGATTTTTTTCGTTTGTAAAAAACTAATGTCTTAAGAAAATTTTAATTATATCATTGTTGGTTGAAAACTAATTTTTTTTGTAGAGAATTAATGTTATGGGTAAAAAATTAATCTGTATTTTATTATTCTTAGCAGAGATGTCCAAATTTGATTATTTTGTCTTAGAATGGAAAAAAATGTCTTGCATAATTGACTATAAAACAATGTTAATCGCTGAGAGATTCTGCTAAATAATGTGTAGAACCTGCCTGATTTGAAGTAAATTCTATTTAATTTTAAATTCTTTTTATGACATTGTTCTTGCATTGAAAATTAATTTAGTTGATAATTCTATTATTTGTTTTTAAAAAATTTTGTTTAATTAAAAATTAATCTTTGTGATTAAAAATTCATCTTTTTTGTCAAAACTTTTAAAATTTGGTGTCAAGTTCATCAGTTTTAATTAAAATTTTTAATAATCTGTAGAAAATTTCATTTTTTAGATTGAATATTAACTTTTATAAACTAAAAACTGAATTATTCTATTCTTGTTTATAATTTGAGATTTTTAATTGAAACTTCATCTTTTTTGTTAAAAATTATTTTATGGTTAAAGAATTAATCTTTTTTTTATTATTCTTAACATAAATGTCCAAATTCTATTTTTTTTGTCTTATATCAGAAAAAACGTCTTGCATAATTTACTATAAAAAAATGTTAATCGCTGAAAGATTCTTCTATATAATGTGTAGAACCTGTCTGAATTTAAGTGAATTCTATTTTATTTTAAATACTTTATATATTATTGTACTTGGATTGAAAATTAATTTAATTGAAAATTCTATTATTTGTTAAAAAAGATTTTTTTAAATAGACAATTAATCTTTGTGATTGAAATTTCATCTTTTTCGTTAAAACTTTTACTATTTGCTGTCAAATTCGCCTGTTTTGATTAAAATTTTAAATAACCTGTAGAAAATTTCATTTTTTATTGAATATTAAGTTTTATATACTAAAAACTGAATTATTCTATTTTTGTTTAAAATTTGATATTTTTGATTGAAACTTGATTTTTTTAGTTAAAGATGAAATTATCTGTTTGAAAATTCCCGTATTTTGTTGAAAATTTGTGTTTTTTGTTAGAAATATAAATATGAAAACCCGATACATCCATAAACCTGAACATAATTCATTCAATCCCACATTTCTTAAACCATATATTATTTAAAGCACATAAAACATTGGAAGCCTATACATTTTATACAGCTGTTTTGTTGTGAAGGTCAAATGCAAGGAGTTTAATGGTACTTTTCTGATATTGAGTAAAGTTAGTTATTAGTTATTTTTAGTTATCATTTGCATTCAAAATAGACATTAAGTATTATTCCTGTGATTCATGGAATTTGTTATAAAATATCATTGCTGACAAAAAATGGGGTAGCAACTTATTGAGATTTTGAGGTTAATATTACATTTTGCAATTCAAGAGCGAACTGCTCGCAGTAAATAAATTGATCAAAATGACGTAAGATGAATACATAAAAAGCTATTTTTTATTTTAATCCTGATTAAAATAGTTTCTGTTTTTCACCAAACATTTTATAAATTTGAATGACATCTTTGTGTAAAACGTAAGAAAAATTTCAGTAAAAGCTTAACTTTATTAAAGTTTTTGTAGTACATTTTCGTAACCTTTCATAGCAAAAAATAATATTTGATAGATTTTTGTAGATATATACGATAGATTGACATTAATGTGGCCAAAAATATCTAATTCTGCGACCAGCAGTTCGGTTTTGTATTCTAAAATTAATTCCTAACCTCAAAATTTCAAAAGTTGTGATCGCATTTTCCACCAGCAATGGACTTTAATAACAAATTCCAAGCTTCATAAAAATATTACTTAATTTTAATGTTTATATTATTAACAAATAATAGATTAAACATTAACTCATATTTAAAAACATACTAACCCTACCGATAGAAATCTCAGAGTATATGCTAAAGATTCTCAAGGCTCTGAGAAGCTCGGCGAAATGCTCCGCAGGCACTCAGGTAAATATATTTAAAGGTCCAGATAGCTCGTTCAAATGCTTTGAATGCTTTAAAATGTTCTTTCCGAACTTGAAATAAAAAATACGATCATAAATAACAAGCAGAGAGGCTTAAATTGAAATAAGAATTCGATCATAAATTACAAGCAGATGCCCTGTATTGCGATTGAAGTGACACGGGTGGAAAGGTGGTGGTAATAGAGAACAGTGATCCCAGATCTGAAACGAGACGTGGTCCAATACTATCACAGGTCTATGTGCATGTGAATATAGTAGTAAACGATGTACATGACTGAGTTGCACGCGCAACCCATTTCTCCCCTTCTGAATTTGAAAACTAGTAGGTGCACGATTGCCGGTCGGAACACTTCGGCGGTTCTATTTATATCTCTGTCTGCTTTGAAACAAAATGAAGAGATTGGGATTTCAATATTTCCAGATTTCGATGATGGCGATTCTCATGATTTGAATACATCGCGCGCTTCTTAATATGCGTATATTTTGAGGTTACATTATTTCAAGTATGAAATATAAATGATATAAATATTAATAC
>NC_046659.1:49191355-49199249 GCF_010883055.1 Belonocnema kinseyi | reverse complement strand
TCAAAGTTGCTTATTAAAAAAAATTCCAATGTACTTCTTTAATCGTAATGTAATTATTTCTTTTCATAAAAATAAGGGAAAAATGAAGTTAATGAGACACAAAAAATGAGAATTCGAATTCTAATTATCTTTTATTTCTTATTTTGCGTTTCTTATTTGCTTCATTTTGTCTTTATTCTTCGTTTTGGTAAATTATTTTGAGATTCAACACATATAAGGATGGGCACATACATATGTATGCTCCACGCATGGGCGTTCGGTGAAGTTTTCCTGTCCATCCCAGAGTGCTCTGAATGTCGCCAGTTTTTTTCCACAGAGTTGACCGAGCCTGGGAAATCAGAAACGACTAGCCGCAAAAGCTAAATTACAGCCACGAAAGAATAATAAAGAGACCCAACTGCCAGTGGGAAGCCTTTCCAAACTGGCAATAAAAACATTACCGTAAGTGGTATACACATTACAGGAAGATCTTGAATTTTGATGCGCCGGTGCGCAGTTGTCCTCTTCCTATGCATTGAAATGTGTGCGAATGAGAAAGTTTGTCAAATTGACGCGATCCTACGCAACTAGATCGATTATATTTTTAATTATACAGGTTTTTTACGATAAAAAATGTTTGGAAGAGCTAGAAAAAAACAATAACTGTACAAGTCTTAACGCTAAAGTCTTTCACTTAAGGGCATGTGATCCTTAGAAAATTGTCGATCTTACTAGTTTTAGATTTCCCCGGTTTTTTTCTAGAATAATAAATATTTTGTCTTAAAAATTTGGGAAATGATAGCGAACATGTTAACGAACGTCCCCACACACTTATTTGTGGGTTAATTAAAACATGTTTTAATTTAGCAAAATGTGATTAATTTGCATAGCGCTTAGGAAATAGTATCGATTTTTTCAGTGTTAGATTCTCCCAGCTATTTTCCTAGGATAAGAAATATTTTGCCATCAAAATCTGGAAAATTATAGCGAACATGCAAACGGACGTCCCCACACAATTTTGTTGTGTTTTTTTATCAAAACTTTTTTGAGATTGCTAACAACGTGCGTTTATCTTTCGCGGTTATGTGTGTTACAATTCACCCGAGCGTTATTTCCAAACCACACAATATTTTTGGCCGAAAACTTTGGACTTACAAATAAACATAGTAACTAATCCCCCGGAACTAACCTTGTTTGCAGGCAATCAAAAAAGTTTATTTCATAAATCATTTCCAGATCATCGAAAAGGCAGAGATAGAAATCGACGTAACCTCAAAATAATGCATATGCATACAATTTTTATATAGGACAATAAATTTTTTTCTTATTAACCCTAAAAAAAGAGTCCGGGGACGTCCGTTATGATATTTTATAGTATCTCCGAAATCAGTTTTTAAAAATTTTCATTTTTGTGGAAAAAAAGCCAGGGAAACTGTATGTATCACATGCCCTTAACCAGATTAATAGGCACTTTAATAATTTAAATAATTATAACTCGCAATTGAAAAAAATTTGCCACCTGCATCAAAACAAAGGAACATACACTCGTTTAATAACGTAAATTTGACCAACTTGCAAATGTTTCCAAGGATTTCCGAAAGATTGCAATGATTTCCCAAAGGTATAAATGTTTCACATATTTCGAAAAGATTTAGAATATAATTAAAATATTTTACAAATACATCAATGATTTCCCAAAGATTTCAATAATTTTACAAATATTACACAATATTTCAAAATTATTTCAAATATTTATTCAATATTTCAAAAGACTTCATAAAGATTTCAATCATTTTTACAAATATGACCAAACATTTTAACAATATTTCGAAGATTTCAATAATTTCACAAATGTTTTAAAAATATTTTAAAGATTTCCAGATTTCAGAAAGAACTCAATGATTTCCCAAACATTTGGAATATTTCGCAAAGATTAAAAAAATTTCCAAAACATACCAAGTAATTCGAAAATATTTTAAAAACATTTGAAAGATTTCGAATATTTCGAAAAGATTTCAAAGATGTCACAGAGGTTTCCAATAGATTCAAAAATTTCGCAAAGGCATAAATTATTCCAAAAGATTTCAATAATTTCACAAATGTTTCAGAAATATTTCGAAGATTTCAAATATTGCGCAAAAATTTAAACGATTTGAAAAATATTGTCAAATATTCCTTGAAATTTTTTAATATTTTAAAAATATTTAAATGATTTTCGAAAGATTTCACAAAGTCTTCAATGATTTCCCAAAGATTTCAACAATTTAAAAAATGTACCAAATATTTCAAAAATATTAAAAATATTTTATAAAGATTTCAATGATTTTCCAAAGATTGAAACATTTCGCAAAGATTTCACAAACATTGAAATAATTTCCTAAAGATATCTCGAAGATTTGAAAGATTTCGCGAAGATTTTGGATGGATATAAAGGATTTCATAAACTAATGATTTTTTAAAGAATGCAAAAATTACCCTTTTTAAAAAGATTTTAAAAAGATTTCAATTAATTCCGAAACATTTTAAAGATTTAAAATATTTCATAAAGATTTCGGATAAATGTAAAAGATTTCATTAAGATTTAAATGCTTTCCCAAAGATTTAAATAATTTGAAACATATTAGCAAATATTTATAAACTTTTTAAAATATTTCATAAATGTTTCGGATAGATTATTAATGTTTCACAGGGACATACATTATTTCCAAAATATTTTAGGTAGATTTTTTGAGAAACTAAAACGACCTGATGAATTTGATCATTCGAATTCAGAGGGGGGCTAGTCAATACTTTGCTCCTCTCTGATCGATTCCTAGTGGATTTCTGGATAATAATATTCTAATATTGTTAAAAGTTATGTGACAGTTCAATCTACGAAATACAAGTTAAAGCCTTTTTTAGAACAAGATTATTGTTTCTATTGTCCAAAACTCTTCTTCGTATTAGTAAAAGAAGATTAAATAATTATTACAAAACATCACTTAACGTCAATTTGATTTACAGATCAATACAAAATTCGCAGGCAGAAACCTACCCCTCAGTTGTTTCAAAAGCGTCTAGCCATCTAGTAATTTTTTCGGTAAAATGAGTTTTAGGTAAAAGGAAATTTTTGACAAATAAATACCTACCCCCATGAAGGTAGTATAGTAGAATAGGGGAACAGTTTAGATGAATGAGGAGACTGCGAGAACATGTGCAGGAACATCACTGGTCAAAATTGTTCCACTATTCTACAAATCTATCTTCATGAGACTGCATCCTAACTGTGGGGAATTTTATTTTTCATGAACTTTTCAATTAGAAAGTTTTATATTTCGGCATTTTTATAATTTCCGGAAATTGATTATTCAGGAATTTTGCAATTCACGAATTTCACAGAGTCGTGAAATTTATTTTTCGGTATTTTGCAGTTGTTTCTTCCGAAAAATAAAATTCCCACCACTGTAAGAATTCTCGCAATTCTGAACAATTTATTATATTACTGAATTTGAGAATTCCCGACAGAATTTTGTTGTTGTTGAAAAAGTGCATTGTATTCTTTTTAACTTACAAAAAAGTTCGCAAAAAAAATAAATAAATAAAAATTCGCTCTAGATCAGTGCTGAATTGAATCCTACAAATTTTGTTTTGTTTGAAGCGCACGTGTTTTTAAATTTATTTTTGCATAGCATTTGTATACGATTATTTTTATTTTAAATTAAAACAATAATTTAAAAAATTAAACATGAAACAAAGTTTCTATAATTAAAATATTTGATTATTGTATTTTTAATAAATAAGTACTATTAATTAAAACATTATTTTCTCAATTTCTACAATTCGGGAATTTTCTAGTTTGTATGTTTTATAATTAGACAGCATTCGGTCTGGAATTTTATTATTAGGCAATTTTCAAGTTCAATAATATTGTAAACTGTACAGAATTTTATTATTCTAGAATTTTTAAATTCGGGATTTTCAGATTTCGGCATTTTATAATTTCAGGAAGTTCTCAATGTCGGGAATTTTATTATTCGAGATTTTTCAGCCCTAAAAATATTTCAAAACATTTTAAAAGATTGATAAAATTGTAAAAGAAAATCTGGAAGAATTTGAGGCAATTTTTTCGAATTTTACAAAAATTTTACGATAAATTTTATATTATTTGCATTTTAAAACTTATACCATATAACTTACGTAAATATTTCAAGTAAGCTGTATAAATTATAATATTTTACAGTTTATTTTAAAATATATTTTGTGGAACATGATATATTTTATGAATGCGTCAGTGAAATTCTGTTCGTCTAATTTTTGTAGTCAATGCGAAACATAATCCGGCTTATAACTTCCGCCTTAACATCTAAAAGCCGAAAGAACAATTTTCCTGCCACTTGGGATTATAATTATATTTTTATAAGAATGTTAGAATATATAATAATTAAGAAATTGGAAAATACATACGGAACTTGATTAGACGAATAGTATAAAAAATCCATAGAAATTGCAGATCACAAAAAAAAAAAACTAAATAATATCAAAGAATTATATATAGATATTGCACTAAAAGTTTTATCAGTTTGAATAAAAATATAATATTAGAGAGTGAAAAAATTATAACTTATAAAAGAATATAAATAAGAAGAAATAATTTTAAAATTAGAAGAAAATATATGAAACCGAAATAAAAAATACGCATGGCCTTTTATCTCTGGCATTTAATAAAGTAACCACGTTTTGCAAAGTCATAAATGTGAAAAAAAATTTTATTGGGAATTTACTTTCAATTTAAATGGTTGATGTCCGAGCTAAGTTACCATAAGTGCGCATCGAGGGGCCTACTGAGATAAGGGTGCCATATACGGGTTATGGTGGATAGAGGGGAACTGACAATTTTCGCCGGACGCGCCGTCTACATTTATCGCGGGTAATTAAGCCCGCACCGTATCTACGTTTATAATATCTTTGCGTCTTATCAAGTTCACGGTAGCTGCAAGAATTTTTTTTTTCGTGATGAACTTTTCCCATCCATTTTCACAATGGATTTTCACCGATAACACAAACTAAAATGGAACAAATTAAATCGATCATCGATCAAATGCAATCCAATGTTAAATTCTGTTGGAATCGTTCTATGATAGAACAAACAATCAAATGTTAAAGTCTGTTGGAATCGTTCTATGGTGGATCGATTTTAACAGACCTTAACATTTGACTGCATTTTATCGATGATAGATTTGATTTTGTTCAATTTTTGGTTCGTGTTATTGGTGATTCTTATTCATATATTTGTTTCAGAAAGAGAAGTGAACATAACCTAAAAATAAGGGTGTGACGGAAAGGGGGGTGGGGGTCGTTGCTGTAGACAGTAATTCTTGCTATATCTCCTAGGTGGCGCTGATCTTGCATTTTGCCACAATCTATAGACCAGGAGAAAATCCATTGAAAAGAAAAAAGGTTGGTGCGCACAAGAAGTGCTGTTTTGGAAAGTACAAAAGTGACAGTCGGTGCAAGTCCTACTTGGAATGTAGTCCTACTTACAATTCAAACCCTGTGAATTATTAATTCTTTCAAGTCTTCCAAAACTGAATTTTAAAATTCTCTATATTGCAAATTCACACTTTAAAATAAATTATCATATAATATTATATATTATAAAATAATAATAAACATTTCTAAAAATTCTTAATTGATCTTTTTTAAATTATCGTGTGATACGACATTCGTAATATTTTAAGTAATTAGATGCATTTTTTCCTGAAAATTTGTCAAATTCCCAGTCAAAAAATGAATTTACTGACATATTTTTCGTCTGTTACAAAAAATTCCTACCTTCCCCGACAAGCGGTCACCTTGATTTTAAAAGTACTATATCAAAACATGAATTAAACAATATTTTCACTTCACTCAGTTTCACGTATTTATAACAATCCATTTTTTCACCATTTTCAAATCATATTTCTTTTATTGTAGGAATTTTCAGAGAAAAATGTTCAAACTGAAGAAATCGCCTTTGCATTTATTTCGGTAATTTGCAAGCTTTATGGTATAAACGTATAAAAAACTAATCTTGTCGACAAAAATTCTCAGAAAAAGTATGACAGCAGCACTGTTATAGGTTTGATTAAATAATGTGAGATGCTGTCAACTAAAAGAGACAGAACTGTTTTTCTGGCGTATTTCTTAAATAAGTTTGGTTTAAAACTCGTAAAATGCTATAAAAATAAGAAAAACATTGTTATGGTTTAAAAATACGGCAGAAGTTTAAAAAAAAACTGTTTAATTCCCCAATATATATGAAATTCAGTGTCATGCAGTAATTGTAGTAGACCAGTCTAGTATTTTGGGAGTTTATGTATTGTAGAATTTATCTTTTACTGAGATAATGTACATGGTCTAGTCGAAAAATTGCTATATTTATTTCTATAATGTAATTATTAAAAGATATGTGGATATAATTCGTTCTTCTATTTACTCTTTGTAGTGTTAATTACGGTAGAGGTTAGGATTAACGATTACATCATTGTGAAGTTAAATACTTTAAATTTTCCATTCAATTTTGGAGTAGAATATATATATATAATGCTTTACGTTCAAGCTATGAATTAGAAGATTTTAAATACTGACGTGAAAAGGACATCTATGCTCATCTCGCCCCACCATACCCTACGTTCCGTGTCATACACTAAGATGTTTCTTTGTTTACCACCGCATTTTGGTGCTCTCCCAAAATGACTATATGTTTTCAGGGTACGAATTGCATAACTTTTTTTATATTGTTAATTTTTCTCTGTATAACGAAGTTTTCATGAGTTATATTATGTATGTGCGCTAACTTTTCAACTTGCCGCTAACTCCTCCCGCCAATTTCAGTGTTCACTCACTTCCACCTACCATTTTTCGTCGGATCAAATAGTCACCCATCGAGTGACCCCCATCCTTCAATCTCGTGATTTCTGAACGGTTCACCCGGGTGGATACGTCCACTCACCCAGCGCCGCTGAACGAGTCCGAGTGCACCCGCGTGCACTTGGTGAGAAACCTAAACGAACCCATTGAGGTGGATTAGTAAAATAGTGGAACAGTTTTGACCAATGAGGTGCCTGCACAAGCTTTAGGAGCCACCTCACTGGTCAAAACTGTTCCACTGTTCTACTAATCTACCATCATGGGACGGCACCCTAAGTACCCCCTCGAAATACATGGGTATGGGTACACCGTGCATGCCCCTTTGCCATGGGCAGTAGCATGAAAGCAGAGACCACGAAGGAATAATAAGGAAACACGGGACTATGCATGCTATCCGAACTTGGGCGAGCGGGGTTGACTTCACGGGAAGGGGGAGAATTCCATGAGTGGGGAGGACCGCCATCTTACGATGTGACACTTGATTATGCGCACGAGCGCTTTGGGCCAACAAACTGTGAAAGAAAATTTAAACATGTGGGCGCTGCCATGTTTGTCGCGGGACAACAAAAGATGTCAGACCTTCCCCTGATTGCATCAGCCCCGCAATGGCATGCCTACTATTGGCGAGAAAACTGTAGGCATCTGCCTTTGAAGCTTAACAACTCAGTCAAAAAAATGCTAGCGCAACAAAAGAACAGTCATTTAAAAGCTGAAAGTGTTCTACGTTAATGAGCTTGAAGACGTTTATGTAAAAAAATATTTGTGCTTAGCAGACTGAAAAATGTAAAAAAATTAAGGATTTTTGGGTACATTTAAGAACAGTCAAGTTTAGAGCATTATTTCTAATACAAGGGGCGATGGAAAAAATTTGAAAAAATTCATGAGTATGAGGAAAACTGTTTTGAATCAGTTGCAGTTGAGAAAATTAAAAAATAATAAAAATTGTTGCTTAAAAGCACAAAAATGTGCAACTATATTATCTTCAGTTCTAATACAGATATTAAAGCGATTCAAACTGCAAACTGTA
>NC_046659.1:49183476-49191255 GCF_010883055.1 Belonocnema kinseyi | reverse complement strand
GCCGACCGCTGGTGCCTTTCTTTGACCCGTGGCCAGGTGCCATCCAAGCATTCAAAACTAGGGACCGAAGAAAGGCATCAGTGGTCGGTAGTAAAACAAAAAAAGGGCCCCCCCTGCTTTCTGTCACTTGTTTTCCAACAAAAAAATGTCTTAAAAATATCGCGCTTTTCACAAAAAAGAAGACTAACACATCCTTCCGGGTGATTGAAAATAAATGCAGGGCCTATCAATTACAGTTTGCAGTTTGAATCGCTTTAATATCTGTATTAGAACTGAAGATAATATAGTTGCACATTTTTGTGCTTTTAAGCAACAATTTTTATTATTTTTTAAGTTTCTCAACTGCAACTGGTTCAAAACAGTTTTCCTCATACTCATGAATTTTTTCAAATTTTTTCCATCGCCCCTTGTATAAGAAATAATGCTCTAAACTTGACTGTTGTTAAATATATCCAAAAATCCTTACTTTTAAAAAAAAATTTCAGTCTGCTGAGCACAAATTTTTTTTGCATAAACGTCTTCAAGCTGTTTTTTGTTGCGCAAGCATTTTTTCTGACTAAGTTGTTAAGCTTCAAAGGCAGATGCCTATAGTTTTCTCGCCGATAGTAGTCCCGTGTTTCCTATGTCCATTCATGAAAGCGTAGAGGGAAGGGAAGATAGGTATGTATAGAAGGACTCTTCTTCTTCTTATTCTATCAGAACAGCTAATGGATCATCTGCGTTGACACCATACTTGCTTTAACAGCCTTGTATATACGGTCACGAACTAGTGTTGGGATAGAGAGGCGACAATATCCACCAAGCTTATACGATCGGCGTGGGTAATGAGACGTCGAGAGAACGTTTAGTTTGGGAACCAGCGACGCGGGGCACTAGTAGTGCCGTGAACCAGAGGGAAGGTTCCCTCTACCCCTCTGGGCCATTACACCAGAACCAGTGCCTAAACAATAAAAAGTACGATTAACGTGTGTGAGTGGCATGGGCTTAGAATGGGTATTATGTATGTGCTTCAGAAGAGAGACCGTAAATTAAAGATAGGGGAGGATATGCGTGAGAAGTAAAAGAAACTGTCAGTCTAGTTTTTCACCGCAACCGAGAACTGCTTCTAAATCTCGTCAATTTTGAATATTTGCCGAATATGCATTTCACTAAAAATGAATTTTCTAATGTAAAGAATAATATATTAATTATCTCGGATAGAAGAAATAAATAAAAAGAAGCATTCAAAATTTCTGTACGGTTACATTTTTTACTTATTGAATTATGAGTCAGTAATCTGTAGTAGATTGAAATAGAAGATTGAGGTAGAAGAAATAAATAAAAGGAAGCATTGAAAATTTTTGTGAGGTAACATTTTTTACTTATTTAATTATAAGTCAGAAATATGTCTTTTCTCTACTGTCCTGCAAACTATAAAGATGCATAAGTGACATTGCCGCTTAGGTCGGCTTTTTCATTGCCAAGGGTAAGAGATTAACCCTAGGCGGCAATGTCACTTATGTATTCTGTTTAGTTTGTGTGGCAGTCTAGATCATTGAACTTGCTAAATTGGAAGAATAAAGTAAATAAAAAAGTAGATATACACTTACGAAAGCAGGACATATATTAATTAAAAACAAGAAAATTAAAACTTCTTGGTTCTAAAAACTTATCCGAATTGTAAGTCTTTCTCCACTACAGAAAGGTAGATTAATTTTCTTAGTGACTACCCTACCGGAAGAAATCTCTGAGTATATTTTAAAGATTCTCTAGGGTCAGAGAATCTCAGAGAAATTCTCCGCAGGCACTCAGGTACATATATTCAAAGGTCCAGGAACCTCGTTTAAATGGTCTGAAGGCTTTAAAATATCCTTTCCGAAATTGAAATAAGAATACGATCATAAATAACAAGCAGAGAGGCTATCTCAATAGAGTAGCCGACACTCAAGGGTCACTTGTTAAGCTTGAGGATTAAAATTTAGAAGTAGATTTTTTTTTAATTTCACAGTTAACAGCCTAAAACATAATGATTCGGAATCTACGGGTTTCGATGATTTCAGATATCTAACTTTTTTCTTTTAATGCTAAAAATTGGAATTACTAGAACGTTTCTCGTAAATGGAATGAGATACGCCAAAAAAGCCAACATTTTTGAATTCAACTAGAAAATTGTATATCTGTATATAAGTTATAATTATAAATAATTATAATGAGAAAATTCATCAATTAAAAAAAAGTGTTAATAATTTGAAGAGAAATTTAATAAGGGAGAGCGGATGAACTACGACCAACTACAGTAAAAATAACTCTGCCCGCCCGGTACGTGACGAATACAAAAGGAACATTATATTACCATCGCACCACTCTTAAAACGACCATTAAAAGGATCTTGAAAAGGACCCAAATCTCTCAAACTATCTCCGAGACTATTTTGTTTCAAATCGACTTTGTTTATAGACTCAAATGGGTCAAGCTATTTCGCTAAAGAAAACTCAGAGATTTCTTTCGGTAGGGACGTTTCTCGTAAATGGAATGAGATACGCCAAAAAAAACAACATTTTTTAATTCAACTAGAAAATGGTATATTAGCATACAAGTTATAATTATGAATAAGTATAATGAGAAAATTCATCAAATAAAAAAAATTGTTTATAATTTGAAGAGAAATTTAAAAAGGAAGAGTCGGATTAGCAACGGCAACTACTGTAAATAATTCTGCCCGCCCGGTACGTGACGAATACAAAAGGAACATTATATTACCGTCGCACCACTCTTAAAAGAACCACTAAAAGGACCTTGAAAAGTACCCAAATCTCTCAAACTATCTCCGAGACTAAATTGTTTCAAATCGACTCTGCTTATAGTCTCAAATGGGCCAGGCTATTTCGCTAGAGAATGCTCAGAGAATGCTAGAAAATGTTTGGTAATATTTCAAACAGTTTCTAATAATAATTCTTAGCAACTATTGTGAAAATTTTGTCATAATATATCACAAATAGCATAATACTTTCCTTTTTCCGGAGAAAAAATAGTTGTTTATTTATAAATTAAGAGCATATGAATATTAGCGGCGCTTAAGCAAAAGTAAGTTCGAATCTTAACGTGCATTTTCGACTTTCTTTACATCGTAGGTTTAAAATGAACCACGTGGAAGCAGAAATAAACTGGCCTATTTGACAGGAAAATTAATTTTTCTCGGAAGCAGCAGATCACAACGCAAAAGAATTTATAGAGAATTTCCGTTAATCTAAATATGGTGACGTTTTAGTACGTTTCTGATTGGAATAAATAAATATTTTCAATGAAAATTAGTGAATTCTTACTGATTCAAATTTGAAGAGTAGCTAGTAGAAGAGTGCTGTTTCAGAAACTTATAGTTTTTTAAACTTTAGACCGAAAAATTCAATGAAAAGTTGCAAATCAAGATTTCAATTGACAAAAAGACAAGTTCTCTAACAAACAGTTTAACTTTTAACATAAGAAAATGTATTTTTATGAAAACACATGCATTTGCAACCAAGGGCTAAGTTTTCACCAGAAATGGTGAATTTTTAAAAAAGAAGGTGAATTTTCAATTTTTAACTAAATAAATGACCATTTTTAACCAAAAAAGAAGAATTTTCAGCGAAAAACGTATTAGTTCATATTTTAACTGAAAAAGATCAAAATTTATAATAAAAAACTGTTCAATTTATTCAAAAAAGGTGACTTTTAAACCACAAATTGTATTTACAACCAAATTGTGGAAGTTTGAAGCGACAACACCGAATTTTCTACAAAACAGTTAAACTTACCAAATACAAAGACGAATTTTTAGCAAAATGAGCATGTTTACAACCAAAGAATTGAACTTTTAATTAAAATCATGAAGTTTTAACCAAAGGGTTTCATTTTCAAGCAATAAAAATCATTTTCTATCGCAAACGACTAATTTTCAACTAAAGTGATGAATCTTCAACCTAATAATTCATTTTTAACGAAAATTTTTTCTAATTTCAGCTACAAAAAATGTTTGTCAGGACTTATTTTTTTCTTGTTACTCTCTAATTTGTGTGACTTTTTTATTTTATTTGCTGATTTATTTTCTAATTTTATAATTCATTACACGGTCACGTAGACAATATAGGCATATTCTCATATTGACTCGCAATACGCACACAGAAAATCGGTGTAAACGTATAATCGGGGTTTGCCTAAAGGCTATTGAGAAGTCTGCAAGTATACATAATTTATAATAAGACTGATGAACCAAAAATAATATTCTACAACTTTTGTTTGTAGAAGTTTGTAGGCCCTCTCTAAGACCCCCCATCCCTTTAAAAACCGCTACAAAATATTTCTCCCCCCCCCCCCCCCCCCCCCCATTCAATCGCTGTACATAATTTTTAGTTTCCAGAAATAATTTGTTAGTTATTGCTAGTAGAATTAGGCAGGGTGTCCAAAAACATTTTCAAAATCCTTGATCATCATTATTTAAATACTAGCATTTTAATCTTGTAATACTTTTAACATAGAATATTTTATTAACCGAATAAAGCAGTATTTCAGACAAAAATTTTCTAATACTTTATATTTCATGCAAAAAAGATGAAATTTATAGAAAAAATTTAAATAAAACGACGAATTTTCAACAAATAAAGATTTTTCTCTGAAATATATATATATATATATAAAATGTATATATAAATTTTCAACAACAAAAATACGAATTTTAAACTAGAAGTAAATTTTCTAGGGAACAGTTTAATTTTGAGCAGGATAGTTGCATTCCTATCCATGAAAGATGGAATATTCCTACTTAAAGTATGAAGTTTTAAATAAATAAATATTAAAAATTTTGGAAAAAAGAGTTTTTATCAAAAAAAGGTCTCAGTCGACTTATCAGCAACAAAATTTGAATTTTAAACAAAAGAGTTGAATTTTCTACGAAAAGAGTGGAATTTTTAACCAAATAAGATGCATTTGTTTTAAAACAGTTGAATTTGCAACCGAAAAAGATGTCTTCTTAAGGTAATTGTCAAATTATCAATCAAATAATAAAATATATAATTAAAAAGGTGATCTTCAGAAGAAAGTTTTCGCGAGTTTTCAAAAAGTACGTACTTGAGTGAAAGATCCGCTGCCCTCTACCCTAACAAATCGTAACAAATTGTCTTCCCCTCCCCCCTGAAGATATAACATAATTTAAATACGGTTACTGAGGTTTAAATTCAGACATTTTTTTCAATATACGCTTTTGTATAACAATAAGGCAAATTCTATTTGAAATTCTTATTTCCGAATTCCATGAAAAATAATTAAAAGTTGAAAATGATCTTTTCTTTAATATTATCCAATTGGAAATAGAGGCCGATTGGTAACCAAATTTTTTCTATTTTCGGAGACAAAAAGTATAGAGGCAACTTCAGATTTGAAACAACTTCCAACCAGAAAGTTGTTCTATATAGTTCAAAAAAAATTGTAAACAGATAAGTATAAGAATAGAAAATGTATAAGTACAAAATCAAATAATGGAAAAAATGCCCATACATTTTATTATAATTCTAAGAAAAGAATTATTACTCAAAGTGAGAATTCTGCAAAGATTGTATGCGAAGGACATAATTTGTACACTTTTCTTGATGTATTTATCAATAAGTTTACGTGTTTGTTATTGTTACAGTCTAAAAACAAACAATATTCAATAAATTCTCGCATATTGTAAAAATAATTACTATTGTAATTAATGATTCTTAGAAAAGAATTATTTGTCTGGGCAAATTCAAAAATTTCTAATGGGGTCGTTAAAAAAAATGGGTTTATTTTTAAATTTTAACTTCAAATATTAAAAGACAAAGTTTCAAATCAAAAACATATCGATGGATATTACCATTCCCGAAAATATTGGAAGAAAGTAAATAGCCAGAATAGTGTTCGAAAAGACCAGCCCAGGTATTGGTTACGGACATGACCTTGATATTAACCGAATATGACAGGCAGCACTCGCGGCGGCCATAGCCTGAAATTCGCAGTAGATAGAAATTTTACAATTACACAAGTTAGCACGTGTGCATTGTTTTTAAATATAATAAATAAATAGACGATTGCTTTGAAAACGTATCTAACATTTTTCAAAACGAAACTAAATAATAGAGAAAACTTTCTCTCAAAAAGACTTAGTGAAAAAATTGTCTTTTAATTCCAGCTAAGCCTGTTCTAGTTTCGCTGTTGGTTATGAACATAGACATAAAAGTCATTCTATCGATTTTCATCCTGAAACATTGAATAAGAGAAAAAGTTTAGCAGTAATTCATGAGGTAAGGGTGCAGAAGTGAAAGAAAGGGAATAAGCCAAATGCAATGCAGCGTCATCAGACAAAACGTCTGTTACTTCTCCCCAAAACGAAGTTAAATTACAGGTGTTTATTAAATAACAAATATATTGAAATACAAGAGAAGCATTGGAGAAATTTATAATTATAATCATAGGACTTGCATGTTGGTGGCGGTATTGTAGTTGGGGAGTGGGATTTGGCTAAATAGGGAAAGTGAGGTTTGGTTTGCAAGGGTGCGGGGTAGTTTTGTGTTTACGCTTTTGGGCCTTCATGGCGGGCAAGGGAGGTTCTTGTAGTGATGGGGAATGTTAGGGGTGAGAAAAGGGGGGCTAAAGGGCATGTGAGAGGTGTGATAGGACAAAGAAACTGAAATTTTAAGGCGGTAAGCGGCAGCAGCCTTAAGAGACATCTGTGGGCGGCAGTGAGTACTTTTGTGTATGGATAGGTTACAGTTACTGACGGACAAGCGAGAGTACTAGCAGTGCTGGTAGTGAACTAGACGGGGAGGAAATTTCCAGAGAGACACGGCGGCCAGTTGTGTGTGGCCCGGTATTAAGTAGCGCGTCAGGGAGGGGGAAGAATCGGAGCGGAAGAAGCGATCAGGCAAGGGAAAGAGCGTCCAGTGCAAACGAGGGGGAGGATCTCTAGAAGAGGAAGAGGGAAAGCAAAAAGAGTCCGGAGAAAAGCGCGCTAGAGAGTCCCTTTAAAAAAAGCGTACGAAAGCGTAAGTCACCCCCCCCCCCAAATGGAAGGGCAGACGGAGAAGGAGGCTATCGGGGTGTTGATAGGCGAGATCAGTAAGGAAGGAAAGAGAGGATAAAATAAAGGAGATCAAAGAAGATATTAGTATGTGCAAGGAAAGGGCGGAAAAAAGGCTGGAGAAGGTGGAGGGCAGGTCGGGAATGGAAGCAGTGGACAGGGGGGAGGGTTAGAAGCACGGTGTTTGGGAAAAAGTGGAGAGCATGATAGAAGACAAAGTGGGGAGCGTAGGAATGAAAAGGAGGAGAGAGCGGATAGGAAAAGGATAAGGGCAATAGAGTTGAGACTGGAGATAAAAGAGAAGGCAGATATGAGAAATAATATAGTGATAAGATGATTGCAGCTCAAGAGCGAGGAAGAAAGGGACGGGGTGGAAGCGCTGCTACAGAGCATAGGGTGGGTTAAAGGCAAGGTAGGGAAAGTTAGGATGGAGGCGAGAAAGAAGAATGAAGTGGCGGTGACGAAATTGGAGAGCTGGGAAGAAAAATTGGGGTTAATGCGTAACAAAAATAGGATAAATGACAATAAGGTTTTTATCCAACAAAATTTGAAGAGGAAGGAAAGGTATGTTCAGAGAATGCTAAGTGAGGGCTAGGAAGGAGAGGAGTGAAGGGAGAGCAGTGAAGGTAGGGTATCGGAAAATAAAAATAGACGAGAAAGTGTGGGTATGGGACGAGGAGAAGAAGGTGTTGAAGGAAGTGCAGGGTGAATTTGTTTCGGGGGAAGTA
>NC_046659.1:49179598-49183466 GCF_010883055.1 Belonocnema kinseyi | reverse complement strand
AGTAATGTTAAAGGTGTTGTACTGGAACGTAGCAGGGGTGAAGAAAAAAGATGAGGAGTTCTGGAGGTATATTCAGGAATTTGATGTGATTGGACTGGTAGAGACGTTAGTAGAGAGAAAGGAATGGGATAGAGTAGAGCGAAAGTTGCCAAGGGGGTATAGATGGAGGCTACAGGAGGCGGTCAAAGTAAAAAGGAAAGGAAGGGCTAGTAGGGGCATTATAACGGGGGTTAGGGATGGATGAGAGGAAGAACTTCTTGGAGAGGAGGAGGGGGAGGGGGAGAGCGTGCAAATAAGGGCTGTAAAGATAAGAGGAGTGATGTATAAGTTTGTGACTGTGAACAATAAGGATGGAATGGAGAGGATTAAAAAAAGGGTAGGAAACTTACTAGTAGAGAGACATCAAGGTATGGTTGTAACGGTGGAGACTTTATGCGAGAATTGGGCGGGAAGGGAGCCTGTACCAAGAACGGGAGCGCTTTGAATGAAAATCGAAGGATAAAATAATCAATAAAGAGGGGGAGATTCTAAGAGACTGGATGGATAATAGAGGGTGGGCGGTGGTGAATGGTATGGTAAAAGGGGACGAAGAAGGAGAATACACGTACTTGAGTAAGAGGGGTGTATGGTTAATAGACTACGTGATTATGAATATGCAAGGGTTTGAGGAGATAGAGAAATTCGCAGTGGAAGGAAGGGTGGAATCAGACCATCAGCCATTGAGTTTGTGGATACAGAGGGAGGCTGGCGAAAGGCAGGGTGGGGAAGAAGGGTCGTTAGAGGAGAGGGTGTCATGGACAAGAGAGGCGATAGAGAAAGAGTAGCAGCAGTTGGGCAATGTAAGCGTTGAGGGGGAGTCCGTGGACGAGATATGGGAGGATCTACAAGAAAAAGTAAAAGGTTGTGTGTAAAAGAAGGTATTTAGGAAAAAGAAGATAGGAATGGTAAAGCCGTGGTGGGATAGGGAATGTAAAGTGATGAAGAGAAGGTGAAAAAGAAGTACAGGAAGTGGAAGGAAGGAACCGCGAAAAGGGACAAATACGTAGAAATCAGGAAGGAGTTTAGGGCGATGTATAAGAAGAAAGAGCAGGAAAAAGAAAAAGAGCTGGAAGAGGAGTTGAGATGTTTTAAGACAGAAGCGGACATGTGAAAGATAATAGATAGGTGTAGGAAATGTAGGTTGTGGATAAGTTAGAAGATAGGGAGCGACGAATGGAGGAAATATTTTAAGGATTCATGTCAGGGGTCAGATACTCGAAAGAGAGATGAGAGGATTAGAAGAAACTGAAAGGTAGATGAAGAGGAGCTGAACGACGAGGAGATAAAGAAGCAGATAGAGAAGGTGAAAAAATCTAACGCAACAGAGATTGACGGGGTAGAGAACGAAGTGTGGCTGTTTGGCACACAACAGGTAAGGCAGAGGCTGAAGGGGGTAGTGAAAAAAGTATGGAGGGGGGAGGTATTCCCAAGAGGGTAGAGAGAGGGGTTGATCGTACCACTGTATAAGAAAAGGGATAGGGAGAGGCAGGAAAATTATAGAGGAAGTACGCTCATGAATACTGCGTACAAAATATACGCGATGGTGTTAGCAGATAGGCTGCGAAACGATGTTGAGGGGAAAGGAATATTGCCGGAGACGCAGGCGGGCTTTAGAGAGAGAAGGAGCGCTATTGACAATATTTACGTCTTGCAACACGTGGTGGATAGAGAATTAATTAAAAAGGGTGCTAAAGTTTACGGTATATGAGGAGACGAAAGATAGGATGAGGTGAGGGGAGAGAATCTCTGTGGGATTCTGGATGGGAAGGGGGTTGAGGCAAGGGTGACCGCTTAGCCCAACGCTTTTTGCAATTTTAATCGCGGATATGGAAAGTAAGCTAGCGGGCGGATTAATAGGAGGAGTTAGGGTAGAAGGAGTCAGGATGTGGTCACTCGCATATGCAGATGACATAGCGCTGTTGGCAAAGAGCGAAGAGGTTTTAAAGGAGATGAAGAGGTTGATACGTTACTTGGACAAGAATAGGTTAGAGTTAAATGCGGACAATTCGAAGGTTATGGTGTTCAGGAAAGGAGGTGGGAGAGATGGGGGAGGGGAGTGGAAGTGGAAGGGAAAAGCGGTACAGGAGTTTAAAGAGTTTGTGTACCTGATCTTCCTGTTTCGAAGAAATGGACGATTGGATGGTCATATAAAAGAGAGAGTGAGAAAGGCAAATGTGGTGATGAGGCAGGTGTGGGGGCTGGGGAAGAGATTGTTCGCAGATGATTTTGCAAGGAGAATGAAATTGTTTGATTCGCTAGTGATGAGTGTCTTATTTTCCGGAGTGGAGGTGTGGGGTTGGAAGGTAAGTGAGGAGGTAAATAGGGTACAGGAGAGGTATGTGAAGTGGATACTGGGGTTGACAAGGAATACGCCGAACTATATTGCCAGGAGTGAGACAGCAAGAACGAGTTTAGGGATTATAACAGGGAGTCGAGCGTGTAAATATGAGGAGAAATTTTTGAAAGAGGGGGGTAGTAAATTGGTTAGGGAGTGTTGGTGGGAGAAGGAGAACAGACGTAGTGGTGCAAAGATGGAGGTGGAAAGGGAAAGGTATTTTAGAACGAATGGATTGCAGATGGATGAAGTTAGCAGAATATACGAGGAAGGTTGGAAGGTATATGAGTTGGTTCAAAGGAATGGCATGGAGAAAGAGAAGGCAGATGGAGAGGAGAGAATAAAAGAGTCAAGGTATAACGGAAACTATGTGTGGATTATTCCAAGGAAGAAAGCGCAATATTTGTGTAAGAAAGGGGAACAAGGAAGTCAGGAACTTATAGCGAGATGAGGTGGAAAGGAGGGGGATAAGCATGAAGGTATTGTTGCATGAAAAGAGTGACAAAAGGGCAGTAGCATGGGTGAAGAAGGTGTTAGGTAAGATAGATAAGAAGAGAAGGAAGGGGGAAGAGGAATGAAGAAGGAAAGATTGTAAATAGGAGAGGAAGTAGATGTAAGAGAAATGTAAATATTGTAAATAGTAATTAAGTATTAAGTGTTGGCCGCGGAGACAGAGGCCGGTAATGCGAGGCATAGCGAGTCAATTTTTTAAGGCCAGCAGGCCGAAAAATAAACGTTTGCTATCTATCTAATTATAATTATAAAGGGGGAGGGTCGGTAAGGCCGGTTTTTGGCCTAATTTATTTTTGGACCAAAAAATCTGAAAAAATCATGGTAGTATCTTATAAGTATCGCGAGTCGATTGCACGCTAAACGGACTACCCTTCACCCCCAGCCACCCCCACCCCCTCTACAAATATAGGAAAAACCACTACCCACCAACTGTATTTTCGAGAGATTTGACACTCTTAAACATGTATTCTGAGGCTAGCTCGGGTTTACTATGGTTTTCGAGGTCGCCGAATACAAGTCTGGCGTCCTTTACTTTTATCGCGTCAGGTTCAAGGTCATTGGAAGGTCAAATCGAGAGAAAACGGTAAAAAAATCCAAAAAAATATGTTATAGGATTTTGGGGTCGCTGATTATGAACCTGGTGTCCGCTGACCTTTATCGCGCCAGGTTCAAGGTCATGGGAAGGTCAAATCGAGAGAAAACACTGAAAAAAATATGACCTTGAACCTGTCGCGATAAAGGTCAGCGGACATCAGGTTCATAATCAGCGACCCCAAAAACCTATAACATACTTTTTTTTATTTTTTTACCGTTTTTTCTCGATTTGACCTTCAAATGACCTTCAAATGACCTTGAACCTGAAGCGATAGAGTTCAACGTATGCCAGATTCGTAATTAGCGACTCCAAAAACCTATAACGTATTTTTTTGGATTTTTTTACCGTTTTCTCTCGATTTGACCTTCCAATGACCTTGAACCTGA
>NC_046659.1:49176518-49179498 GCF_010883055.1 Belonocnema kinseyi | reverse complement strand
ACTCGGGATACTTATAAGATACTACCATGATTTTTTCAGATTTTTTGGTCCAAAAATAAATTAGGCCAAAAACCGGCCTTACCGACCCTCCCCCTTTCCCAACATTTTTCTTTATTTTAGAAATATTTATAAATTACAAATGAAATACTATTATAGATATTATGTGTTTTTAAGGTTTCAGAAAAAATTTACCCTAACTTTATGAGCATAAAATCAAATTGTGCCGCAGTCATCTTAGGATATGAAAATGCCAATCGTATTTTTATCCAGAATTGTGTAGTTTGCACACTAAAATATTCCTATGTTCGAAATAGAGCAAATTAAGAACATTTTCAACATTAATTAATTTTCAATTGTTCAAACAAATTCAATTTGCTTAAATAATTTTTCTTTCGAAATTTCGTTCTCTCCTAAAAGTTCTTACTATTAGTCTAGTGAAATATTTCTTAACATTGATTTATTAATGTTCAATTATTTAAGCAGATTGAATTTGTTTAAATGATTTTTTTCTCAATTTTTCAAATTAATCATTATTACTATTTCTTCAGAAAAATATTGACCACCATTTGTTAATTAATGTTTCATTGTTTAAACAAATTTCATTTATTCAAATAAATTTTGTACAACATTATTTTTGTTGCAAAATTATTACTGTATTATCGTGGCGTGACATAAACTTATTTTGAATTATTCACTAATCGTTAAAATAATAAATTATCACTTATTTTCAACAACCTTTAATTTGTTTAAGCAATATTTTTTCACAAAATATACTTCATGAAATTCAAATTAAACTAAAATATAGTCCAAATGTATTATGGAATAATTAAACTTTCTAACCTCAAAATCTCACAACTAGTATTACGCTTACAACAATAATAGATAGTATAAATATAATATTACTGACCCAATTAAGACAATAATTTTTCCAGATATCTTAGTATTTCTTTTTCAAAAAACATGAGTATTGAAATACTTTACGTGATATTTGTAACCCGATAGATCTGTAATAGACAAGAGAATTTCAAACCACATCTCAGACTAAACCGTTTAATAATCTCGAGCAAATGTTTTTTCCCTGGCTCGAGATTTTATCAGCTATCCTACAGGGACTCCCGTTATCTGATAATTAAACTCCTCTTTTCAGTATAAATTTATGTTTCCGCGCAGCGGTCTCCTCGGCTGTTCAGCGCACTTGCCATTTACGCAAAATTTTAAACACCAAAGAATGGCAGGAATACGACAAAGAGTTTTTGGTTTCGCATTATCAGGTTCGCTATATAAAATTTAGTATGCATATTATAAAATATATAAAAGTATATATACTTTTATATAATGTATATGAAAGTGCCAATTCTGCACGAAATCTACACCTTCGAAAACTTTTATTCTTATTTTGCGAAGAATTATTATTATTTTTCTAGTATGAAAATGTAATAATTTTAAAGTAACTTTTAATTATTAACAGAAAGTTTATTTGTTTAAAAAATGCTTTTGTAAAGTCAGTTTATTTTTAACAGAATCAAAATCAAGGTTGCCTTTTTATATATATTACCGTTTTATACGAGTATATCATAAATATTAAAACTTAAATCGAGAACTGTGCTTTAAACTTCTGAGGAATTTCAGCCATACATTGTGATTGAATTTTTTTTATTTGTTTTTAAAGAAGGTTCTCAAAGCACCTATGGCTCTGACGATTACATTCTCATTATGAAACTCGCGCTTCGTGCCCGATAATTTTTGTCCAATTAAAAAACTTCATCAAAACAAGAACTATATATATCTAATATTAATACAAATATTTTATTTCTATTAAATATTTAGATTGACATTTCTTAACCTACTACAAAACAAATTTCCCTTTTTTTGCAAATTTTCTAAATTTTGAAAACCATATAACTTTTTAAGTTTTAACGAATTTGAACGTGTCTCAGGGATAATTTGCAAGTCTCTTTGCTGGGTACCAGAAAATTGTACAACAATTTCTAGAACTCACAAAAAATCTTATTTAAATTTTGAAAAAGCTCTATCTTTTTGTATTTTGGTCTAATTAAAAATTTAACTAAGATAGTTTCTAAATATATATTTAATATCTAGTGACGAATTTCAATGAAATTTCCTAATTTACCTGAAAAATATTTTTAAAATATTTTTCTCAACATTTTCAAAAATTTCAAAAGTATATAACTTTTCAATTTTTTATCGAAATTGAACAGTTTTTTTTTTAATAATTTGCAATTGACTACCTATCTATAAGAAACTTTGATGTTTATCAAATTTGAAAAAAATTCAAATTTTCAGAGTGCTCTAAATTTTTTAATTTTGGTTGGAAATATCTGCTTAACGAACTTAACCTTAATTTTGTGAGTGCCGAAACGTGAAGTTCCATTAGAAACCAGAGATATAAAATGTAGACGATTACATTACACTCTCATGAATAAGAATGTAAAAATAAAATAAATGTTGTGTTAATATGATTTGTTCGAAATCTCGATTTTGAAGGAACTGCGTGCAAAGTTCGCTTTCTCGTGCCCAAAATCTTGTACAAAGTGACCGATTCTCAAATTACTTTTGAACTTCATGCGCGTTTTGGATTAATATTCAATCCCGAAAAAGAAAGAATTCACAATGTCATCCTCGATAAGAGGATGCACGGTATTTTCCACAGAAATGTGAAGGATCAGTCAATGTCTTGTGAGCTAACGTTTGCTTTCCCTAAATCGCGTGGATTGAAGTCTGGTACGGAGGGTTTCATTTTTACATGCCAAGATGGTGTCATTTCCACCTTAACATACCGTCGCCACATTTTGAGCCAAGACATTCCCGATGATAGCTGCAGGTCGTGCCATGCACACCCCGAGCATTTAGCTTACAAACTATCTAGTTGTCCAACTCACGCGGGAACGACCTACATTCAAAGGCACAATGCGGCACTAAGAGTGCTTTATTACCATCTCTGTCACTCTTACGGTATTAA
>NC_046659.1:49165238-49176418 GCF_010883055.1 Belonocnema kinseyi | reverse complement strand
TTCGAGAAGCGAACCATGTTTGTTATCGAATTTTCGGCACCAGCTGACAAAAACATCATAACCAAGGAGAATGAAAAGAAAGAGAGGTATCGAGACCTTATAGGGAGTTGCAATGATTGTACCCGGAATATTCTGTTAAATTGATCGTCCTTATCATCGGCGCTCTTGGAGGTGCTAAGCTTTCACTTGCTAATGGCCTTAAAAGCATCCCTGCCTGTCAACAATATGCTAGAACACTTGCGGGAAAAATGCAGAAGGCGGTTGTCCTTCGGTCGCTCCGTGTTCTTAGGGTGCACGAGGCTTTTGCTGGATCGTCGTATTGATTCCTTTACAGACTGTAACCACCTATCTCACGGTCGTGAGACGTGGTTGTGACTGAAATTTTACCGCGATTTCGCTGGAAGCGGGTGCAATTGTCCAGATTAGCACCCGCTTCCGGCGAATTCCTGCGGTTGTCCTTATGAAAAAGTTTTAATTATATATATATAAAGTTGGTATATGTTTATTTATATGTAAAGCCGGGAAAGCTAAACGGTGCTAAGTCCACTTTTTGACAAAATTGAGTTTTCTTAAATAATTATATTTTCTCGTAGTTTTGATAGAATTCTGATAGCTCTCTACGTATTTAAGAGAAAAAATTAACTCTTATCAAATTAGCATTAAAAGAACTTACGTACTCATGAAAAAACTTTAATGATATCATATAAGATACGTGAAGAAATGTTGAAAATATACTAAGTATACGTTTAAAAACGGATTATTATGTCTTGAAGTACATGCATTCGAAATTTATAAACATAAAAAAGAAACCCTTAAAAATTTATATTTTGTAAGTACGCTGACCCGCCGAGGAGGCCGCTGCGTGGTGATAACTATGCACCGAGTACAAGCAATTTTTCAAAATCCAATATATTTCTTAATGTTGAAAAAAAAAATTTAATGGACCAACAAACACCAAAAAACGATTCCGCGAAGAATTTTTGGAAAATATAAAAGATTAGAGCGCTAGCAAACATTTCTTTTGTGCTAGTGTGAAGTGTACGCCAGAAGCTTGAAATATTAACAACTTTTGTCATTTTAACCAACAAACGTCGAAAGTCGACGAAGAAACAGCAACAAACGACCAACAAACGATTACAAAAAGACAAAATTCGATATTTCCAAATCAGTGAGAATTGGGGTGCTAACTTCAAAATGGTGCAAAAATCTTGTTCATACGCTAACCAAGCATCATTAGTGGCGCCACCGCGTGCCGAAAATAAATACCTTTTTTCGATCCACTTTTCAATCGCATCTGTCAAATGCGTATTGACGAGTATGTTTTTGTGGTTAGATTGTTCTTAAATTTGTTTGAAATGAGTGCAAAAACCATGGAAAAAAAGATAAACGTGTTATTTAGTTGGATGTTTCTCTATGTTCTTGGTTATATAACCGAGAATATGTCAGAATTGAGGATAATTTAAAAGAATTTAAGAATTTATGATTTTTAATAATACTTTCATTGTTCAGATTATATCAGCGGTTAAATATAAATTATTTTGTAGCTCAGGCATATTCAGGAATTTAAAATATGCAAAGCAGTAGCTCATTAATTATTTAACAGTGTTAGACTGAAGCTCTAACCTGAAAATCCAATGCCTGACATTACTTAATAAATACCACGAAGTAGAGTGAGAAGACCCTACTCCCGGAAAAATTAGATGCGTTACATTTTTAAAATTCTCTGATTTTTCTTGGACTAATTTTTCATTTTAAATCATTAATATTCAAATACCAGCATTTTAATCTTATGATATATTTACCATAGAATATTTTATAAGTGGAATAACCCTAGCTCCCCGAAGGAACCGAAAGGAGCCTCTATAAATAACCCGTAAAGACCTCATTGGGTGCCCATTCGGTTCCTTTTTAAAAAACTCAAAAAAAAAAACAGCAAGGTCAACAATTAAACCGCTGAAATTCGGATTCAACGTTATATTTTCCATTAGAAAGTCACGGAGTAATCGTAATACTTTTTTTCAGCGTAAAAAATTTGAAAAAATGTCATTAACTTCTACTGAAGATGACTTCAAGCGCATCCATAATAGCTCAAGTATGTTGCGCGCGAAGTCTAAACATAAAATTCTCTCACTTGCATCGCAGCGTTGTTGTTTAAGGTTTCCACTGCGTGGCGCTAGCATCCAGACAAAATTCTTAAAGTTACCGTCGGAACGCTTATGGGCATGTGATACTTAGAAAATTGTCGATTTTACCAGTTTTAAGTTCCGACGGTTTTTTTCTTTAATAATCAATATTTTGTCTTAAAAATTTGGGTCATGATAGCGAACATGCTAACGGACATCCCCACACACTTTTTTATGGTTTAATTCAAAAAAGTTTTAATTTAGCAAAATCTGATTAATTTGCATAGCGCTTAGGAATTAGTATCGATTTTACCAGTTTTAGGTTCCGACGGCTTTTTTTCTAGAATAATCAATATTTTGTCTTAAAAATTTGGGAAATGATAGCGAACATGCTAACGGATGTCCCAGCGCACTTTATTTGTGCTTTTGTTTCAAAATTTTTTTTGATATTGCTAACAACGTGTGTACGTTTGGAGGTTATGTATGTTACAATTCTCCTGTGCGTTACTTCCAAACTACACAATATTTGTGGCCGAAAACTTTGGACTTGCAAATAAACATAGTAGCTAATCTCCCGGAACTAACCCTTTTTGCAGGCAATCAAAAAAGTTTATTTCACAAATAATTTCTAGATTATCGGAATGGCAGAGATGAAAAATGAAGCAACCTCAAAATAATACATATGCATAAAATTTTTATTTAGCACAATAAATTTTTTTTGTTATTATCCCTCAAAAAAGAGTCCGGGGACGTCCGTTATGATATTTTATAGCATCTCCGAATTCAGTTTTTAAAAATTTTCATTTTATTTGGAAAAAAAGCCGGGGAAACTGTAAGTATCACATGCCCTTAACTGCTACTAAAATGAGATGCACTTGAAGGCGCCTTCGGCCAATGTAAATAAAAGGTATTTTATCTTTTAAAGATTTTAACGCTTCAAAAAAAAGTATCGCGATTACTCCGTGTGTTTGTAATGCAAATTTTAACGTAGAATCCGAATTTCAACAATTTCCAAGTTGATTTTTCTGTTTTTTTTTTGTTTTTTAAATAGGAATTCATTTCCTTCGGTCCGCCAGGAAAAACAGTGTTTCATATACAAAGTAACAATTTTTAAATGTATTAATTTCCTTGAAACAAAAAAAAGTTTTTTCTACTTTAAAAGATAACTCTTTAACAAAACACTAGAATTTTCAACAAAATAATTGACGGAAAACGAAAAAGTGTCATAGTAGTTTATACTTTAATACAAAAAGAATTAAATGTATACAACAACAAAAAAAGAAATTCCAGCAAATAAAGATTTTTCACTCAAAAAACTAAATAAAAGTTTATCTTAATTATTGAACCTTCAAACCAGAAGATAAACTTGCTTTACAAAAATTAAATTTTCAAATAAAAAATATGACTGTTCAGCAAAAAATATATTTTCCACGAAACTGATGTATTTTTGCGCAAAAAAAGGAAATTTCAAACTAAAAAATTACTCTTTACAACAGAAAAAATGCGAAGTATTAACTAAAAATATCAATCTTAAAAAAATGGACAAGTCACATTTTCTGTTGAAAAATTAATTCTAAACCAACAAAAAATGTATTTTACACTAAAAAGTTAAGTTTTAAACCATAAATAAGCCTTCAATAAAAAAATTTTATAATTTGGTTTAACTTTGACCCAAGTAGTTGAATTTTCAGTTAAAAAGATTATTTTCAACAAGATAATTAAACTTTTAACCAACGAGATGACTTTTCAACTTGAAAAATAAATCTTTACAAAAAAAGCTTCTCTTCTTCGAAGTGGCTTTTGATTACTCAACTCATAATGAAAGCTCGAAAATTCTTATTACATTGAAAAAAGTAATGATTCGCAAAATATAACGAGAAAAATCATGCAGGTTCAACATGTATTGTGGGTGTACGTAGGTGCAGTGGATCTCAAGAAATGCTCTAAAGTGCTACCAGGCGGCACGAGCGTAGCCATTTGTCGCTGCTTGGTTAGCGTATAGTGCAAAAGGTTTGCAAAGCTGTACTTGCTTATAAATTGCTTCCCTGTTGCTCAGTGAAGTAAAAAAAAAATTTCGGTGAAAAATTTTCTTTCAAGTGCTCAATAATTAGTCTGATAGTTGTATATGGCAACATTATCGTGGCTGAAATTTTCAGATAAGATGACCACACTTATATGCTTTTGCTCGTTATTTTTGATATAGTAAATAGCTACAGTAAATATTGTTGTCTGCTCATTATTCCAATATTGGGATTGAATAAAATTTTGCACAACGAATGCGAGGTTATCCGCAAAATAAAATAGAATTAAGAACTCACCCTCTTGTAGCTTATTTTTAAACTCTTTCATAAACAGTGATTGTTGTTCTGCATTAAATGAATGGGACTTGAGCTTTAAAAGTATGGTACAGAAGTCTTCTACGAAATCATCACTTTCAGCTACTTGACAATTTAATAAACTTCTATCAGTGTATGTCCAAGGTGAAATAGTAACTTCCTTAATAAAATTTTCTTCAAAAAATTTAACTAATATCGGGACAAAAAATCCTGACACTTGGGAATTGGTAGCTGTACGTCAGTGAAAAAAATCGCACTCAGTTCGCATTTAGCAAAGAGGATTCGAAATCTTTCTACCACACGTTTCTTGGCATTTTTAGCTTACCGTTCAGATGTATTAAATTCCTTCTTCAATTTCTTGCGGCCCCATGATTTAGATGCCAGAGTGAGAAGCAAAATGTTTTCAGAGGGATCAGTAGTCTCCGCAAACTTTTCTTTTATTTAAGTCGGAACTTCAACGCATGCTGCGTGATAATCATCCTTACATTCGTCGTTGTGATTTGGTGATAATTAAAATTCTGGATCATTGTCCATTTTTTTCTACTTGTCCTTCATCATTAGCATCAGCCCCATGCATCGCCCCCACTTAAGTGTTCTCTTAGCATCCGGAGGGGTATCGTAGTTTAAATAAATCCAATAGATGGTGCTCCGATCAGGTAAGCCTGTTTTTTGCATCTTTTGCATTGTTTTGTATTGCCAAAACCGGCAAATTTCCTACTAAAAGTGATTTATTTGAGAAAAATGTGTAAAATTGAAAGTTTAAATTATAAGACCTTGTAGCCGAGTAAATTATTTATTTTGTTGAGGGTTTTTTTTTAATTGCTAGAGCGAAATAATGGGCTTAAAATGTGTAGCTCCGGGTTGTACGCCTGGCTATACCAGCAATTCCGAGAAGTTTCATTTTTTTTCTTGTGCCAAAATATCCCAAAGAAATAAAACGGTGGCAACAGGCTATTTGCAGAGATAACAGAAATACATTTTATGTACAACACTTTTGGGAAAGTGACATAATTTGGAAGGCAGAAGTTAAAGGTCCAGACGGAAGTGTAATGTCCATTGTATGTTAATTTCGTTTCTTATTATTTTTCTATATTTATTTTGTTTAGCTACATGGTTTTTAACAATCAAAATCAATTATTAATTTAATCAATTAAAATTTGTTTTTAAAATAATTTAGAGGTATAAAAAAACGTATACACTGATGAAAGAAAATCATCTATAACAAAACTCGTGGAATTTTAAACCAAACAAAAGAATTTTCAACTAAAATGATGAATTTTGAACCAAAAAGATGAATTTTAAATTAAAGGAGACATTCTTAAACAAATATTTAAATTTTAAACTAGAAAAAAATAAATTTTTAACAGAATATGAACTAGTTACATTTTTAGTAAAAAAAAAGTAACTTTCATCTTAACTGATGAATTTTCAACTAAAATTGTTAACAAAATCAACGTTGAACCATAAAAAGAACATTCTTTAACCAAAAATTGAACAATTAAATTCTCTGTCAAAAAATGAATGTTCAACCAAAAAATGAACTTTAAATGAAAATGATGAATCTTCAATTTAAAAAAATTAATTTTCAACAAACGAGTTTATTTTTCAACTAAGTAAATTTATTTGTACCCTAAAAGACGAATTTTTAACTAAAATGATGAATATTTCACTGGTAAGTACTTAAATTCTCAACTAAAAAGAAGATTTTTTGAATAAGAAGATGAACTTGCAAAGAAAAAACTCGTTTTTACTTCTTTCTTATACCAGACGATACAGGGCTTAGCGCTTTTGATTTTACATGATTTTATTCCTGAAAAGGATTGACACATTTATGTTTAAAATTACATTTTGAGCCATAATAAAACAATATCAGTTATATTTTTATTAGCGATAGTAGATCTGAATTCAATAAAACTGAAAATACCTAAACCATATGCATTTACCTTCAAAATTTCGGCTTCAAGAACAATCTCTGAGATCAGTCATATTTTTTAATTAGGTCTTCACCCTTGTAAAGTGTACACTCTGTCTCGTTTGTAAGTAAAATCATCATTCGCTACCTATCAGCTAACATGTGAAGTTTTAAAAATTTGCAGGAAATTTAAAACCTATAAGTATAAACTTTCGTATTTTCAACTACAATTTAGAAGCTCACTAAGTAAATTAAGCTTTTTCCTTTATTTGAACGAAAATTTGTTATTACAATCCAGAGGTTTACCCTCTAGCTCGTTATGGTAGCGTGCGTCGCGCTAGGAGGTTTCCTCTACTCAAACTTTATTCTGTTACTAGAGAATCAACTTCTGTCCATAACTTCGTTTAGAGGAATTTTAGTATATAAATTGAGATCCATTTTAAGCCTATTTATAGAAAAATAAAAATGGTCCACAGTTGAAAAAAATTTATTTTTTATTTTCAGAAATTTGGGCCAAATTTGTAGTTTGAAATCTTTTGTTCATTTTTATCGAAAAGTGCGCAAACTAATTGTTCGATCTACCTAAAATTTGGTACGACCCAGTAATAAGCAATGAATTCAAAAGAATTAAGAAATTGTATTCCTATAAATACGCGATTTTTCTCCGTCTAAAAATCCTCCAACGAGAACAAAAAAAGTGCAAATCCTATTCCTCTCAATCGACTTAGTAAAATTTAACGAAAGCATTTATTTAACTTGTCATTGTTAAATATTTTTATAACTCATAAATTCTAAAAATATTCAAATTTATATTTATTTATATTTCATTAACTTAGTTAAATGTGTTAAAAAATGCATTAAAGAAATCTATTTAAATGTGTGAATTCAAATAATTTTAACTCCAGTGAGGCGGACTTGAATTGATTTAGATTGAATTTTCAAAACTTATATTCCACGCAGGAGCGGAGAGGTTAATAATAATATTAAAGTTATTCTTCATCTTGTTCTAATTCGGACTGAATCAGATTTTTTCTTGTTCTTAAAAAATTATTTGTATGAGATAATTGTTTTAACGAATTAAAACTTGTATTATTTATAAATGAGCGCTATCATTTTCAATGTCCTAAATGGAAGAATGAATCAACAAGTTTATGAATTTTCAACAATTATATCATTTCAAGCAATTTTAAGTTAAAAACATTAAAAACTTAAAGATTTAAATTTTTTATCGAAATCTTTTAAAGCGCCTAAAAACCTACCTACCTAAATTATTTGTTTGAAATCTTCAAAAATCTACATTTTGTTAAAATTTTGTTGACATCCTTTAAAGTTTCAACTTATTTTTGAATTTGTTCGAAACTTCTAAATATCTCTTAAAGTTATTCCTATTTTTTCAAATTCGTAAGTATTTAATTGTTATTTATTCATCAAAATTTGCTATTGTTTTGAAATATTCCTAAATATTCTACTGAAATGAATTTTTCGAAATAAAAAAATCATTTTGAATTTTACCAGGAATCCTAAGACAATTTTTCTACTATATTAAAACCTTTCATAATCTTTAAAGGGTTCACAATTTTTAATTAAAAAATTACAAGTAATTCCTCAACTTACTCGCATTTTTTCTAATTGAATACATTTTTATCTGTTATTCACAAATAAAAATTCAAAATTTTTACTTATATTAGGTGCGCAACTAAGTTTTCGCTGCTTGCCAAAATATAATATGTCAACCGTGTTGACACATTAGTGATTTTATTTTGGCGTAATAAACTTTTGGTTGTGTTAAAATGTCTTTTATTTTGTGCCAAATAATCGTCATTTGCGGGAAGTGTTGATGCGTGAATATTCGGCGAACCCGACGACGTAGAAGCATGACTGGGCAGTCCCCATGACTTTCTTCTCTTTGGGTTGCTGTAATGAATCCATTTTTCATCACCCGTCACGATGGGATGAAGAACACCCTTCCCCTTTTGCGGCTGAAGCAGTTTTTCACATTCGAAAAAATGACGCTCAAATGAAACAAATCATAAGGGAATCAAGTTCCTTGTTTTTAATCATTCCCAACGCATGCAATCGCTTGGAAATGGCTTCGTGGGTAACTATTAATGCTAAAGCCAGCTATTCTTGCGTTTGGTATGAATCCTCATTGAGCAATGCCTCCAATTCATTGTCTTTGAAGGTTTTTGGCATTTCTTCACGCGGACGGTCGTCAACATTGAAATCATCGTCTTTGAAGCGATGGAACCAGTCACGGCACGTTGTTTCACTTAGAGCAGTATCTCCGCAAAATTCTTGGTGCTCTCGATCCGCTCCAGCCGCCGTTTTCTTAGAATGAAAGAAGAAAATCAACACTGCCCGCAAATAACGATTATTTGGCACAAAATCAAACATTTTCACATTACCAAAAATATATGACGTCAAAATAAAATCACTAATGTGTCAACACGGTTTTTTTACCATATGTCTAAGCTTAGTTAATGACGCTTTGAATGTCAAGAGCGACCAGCACTTACTGCTGGAGGCATCTACTGCGAAACAGCGGGAGCTTAGTTCCGCACCTAATAAATAAAAAATTTTGTGAGCAGAACAATGAAATTAACATTGCGATGTTCTAAATTTGTGTTTAGCTCTCTGAAATTTTAACGATTCAGGGCTTTCTGTTGCAAACAATTTAGTTTCGAATTGTTTAATTTTTAATTTTCCATTTTAAATAAGCACTCAAAACTGCTGACCATTAAAAGTTGATCTTTTTCCTAATTGAAAATGTTTTAGTTGAAAAGGCTAAAAATGGTATATTTTCTACTGAAACAACAAAATGTTTACAAAGTTACAGTCGGAAGTTTACGTTTGATTAACTACTAAGGCTTTTGAATTGAAGTAGTTCAATTTTTAATGACAAAATCTGTAAATTTTTTAATTTTAACTGATTTAGAATCGCCCCATTAAATCATTCAATTATTGTTCAATGTCGAATACAAGAACTACAGTTCAATTTTAAAATTCATTCATGAATTTATATTTACAGTTCATCAACTTAAAACGTTTTCTGTCAAAACATTTTAATCGCAAAAGCTTTTAATTTTTTATCAAGTAAGCCTTCAAAACTGCACTTTGAAATTCTTTAAATGGAAAATGTACCCTAAAAAAATATTGAAATAAGAGATTCCTTGAAGGTAGTCTTAATTGCGGTAACCTTTGGAAGTAAAATTTTAATTTATTTATGTTTAAAGTCTGAAAGACAATTTATTTTAACCAAAACAAATTTAGTGACTAAAAACTTATTTTTTCCAACACCTACGCAAAAAAGACGACTTTTTTCGTCTAAAAATACTAGACAAAATTAGTGATTTCTGAATAGTTGACGTAAATGTTGAGAAATAGAATTTTTTCCACTAGTAAGGAAAAGACTACTGACAAGTGGGAAAAAGTGATGCTCTGTCGTGAATGTGTGATTAAATATGTTGTAACGTGGCGCCATCTACAACTCAGATGGGCTCTTTGCAACAGAGTCAATGTAAGGATCCTCCAGGGAAGGAAGCGCCAATGTTCCCACTCCACGGACCCGTGAAAAGTGGACAGGAAGTTACGTCCGACCCCCTGAGCACGATCGCACTTTTATCATTCAGACTGCATTCAAGGTTGTGTCATGTACACACATATTTCCACACTGCACGAATGGACAGCTGCCTTCCACTACCCCCACTTAACCTGACCGGGAGTCTCCAGTAAACTCTGCTCGACCAAGCCGTATGAGACCAGTGATCCCAGTTCTGAAACGAGACGTGGTCCAATCCAATGACACGTCTATGTCCGTGTGAATATGGTAGGAGACGATATAAATGCCTGGGTTGCGCGCGCAACCCATTTTTCCTCTTCTGAATTTGAAAACTCGAAGGTGCACGATTGCCGGTTGGAACACTTCGGCGGTTCTATTTATATCTCTATCTGCTCTATCCGCATTTAAAAGAAATTAAAGAAATTGGTTATTTTGAAATTTATCTCGTTTGGATAAAAACTCAATTATTTGATTGAAAAATAAATTATTTTGTTGAAAATATAACTATGTTGTAAAGAAGTCCTCTTTTATATCAAATATTTAACTACTTTGGTAAAATTTTTATTTCTTTTATTTGAAGGTTCATCTTTTTCTTTGAAAATATATTTTTGAAACTGAGAATTAATCTATACCATTCTTGGTTAAAAAATCATGTATTTTTTTAACAATTCATCATTCTTTGTAGAAATTAAATTGCTTTATGGAAAATTTATACTTTTTGATTAAGAATTACATTCTTCGGTTGAATTATCAACTGTACATATTTTTTGGTTGCAAAGTCGTTTTGTTGTAAATGCTGCTATATTGTCAAAAATTAAAATCATAATTTTTAGGTGGACTTTTCGATTATTCACTTAAGGTTGAACTACTTAGTAAAAAAAATTACTTTTTTCTTATTAAGGATTCATAATTATAGTTGAAAATTTAACTATTTGCCTTTAAATAAGGTTAAAAATTCAGCTTTTGTGTAGATAATACTCTTCTTGACTTTAAAATTAAAAAACTTATTAAAATTAAATTGACCTTTTTTAGTAAAATTTTAATCTTTTTGGTTTAAAATGTATCACTTTTGCACAAAAGTGCAATTGTTTGGTTAAAATATGAACTGTACATCTTCTTGGGTTGAAAAGTCGATTATTTCACTAAGAGTTGAACTACTTTGTAAAAAAAATACGTTTTTTTAAACAAGGTTTTATAATTATGGTTGAAAATTTAACTATTTGGTTGAAAGTTTAACTCTTTGATTGAAA
>NC_046659.1:49162417-49165138 GCF_010883055.1 Belonocnema kinseyi | reverse complement strand
TGTATTTTGTTTAAAATTTGTCTTTTTTTGTAGATCATTAATTTTCTTGGTCGGAAATTCATCTGATTGGTTGACAATTCAACAACTTTGTTGAAAATAAATGTTTTCCGTTAAAAATTATTTATCTTTATCTGAAAATGTAACTATTATAGGATTGATTAAAAATTAATCGCATATATTGGTTAAGTTTGAAAATATTTTTTTTTTATGGAACATTAATCTTCTTGGTCAAAAATTCAGCTTTTCCCTTGAAAATTTAGCAATTTTATTGAAAATTCGTTTTTTTCCTTGTTCAATTCAATTTTTTATCACAGCTTTTATCTGGAAATTGAACTGTTCTACTTTTGGTTAAACTTTATGATGTAAATTGTAATAGTTAAAACACCAATTATTTGCTAGAAAATTAATTTATTTGTTTTCGATTGTGACTTGAAATATTATTTCAGTATAAACAATTTTTATTTTTAACCCATTCAATTGGAAATTTTTTAATTAAAAAAAGAAAATTTCGTTAATTATCAGCAATATTTGACCGTTCATTTAAAACAATCCATTACAAACAACTGTTAAAACCTATACAAATTTGAACAGAATGGTTCGAAATAGAAAACCTTGAATTATTAAATTTGTAATGAGCTAAATTTTAAGTTCAAACGCTACAATTTTAATTTAAAAAAAGATTAAGAATTAATTTAAAACTTGAAATTATTTCAACTTATTTGAAACACGATTTAGACTTTTGCAGATTTAAAAAAAAAAGCTTTTTGAGAATTGTACAGTATTTAAAAAGAATAACAAAAATTGTTGTGATTGCTAAGGACATTTAAAATGATTTTTTATTTTGACAAATAAATTTTAAGTGATTATTTGAAAACATTTTAAAAATTAAAAAAAAAGAAACCGGAAGATTTTAAGGAAATTTTTTTATTTTTCCGTTTTTTTAATTTTAGGAAAAAATCTAATTAACAAAATACATCAATTTTCAACCCAAAAGTTTACTTTTTAACAAATGTAATTACTTTTCTATCAAATAATTGATGTTTTAACTAATACAATGTACAGGATAAAGTTTCAACCAAAAATTGAATAGTTCAATTTCCAGATAAAAACGATTAATTTTTAATTAACCCTAGAATAGTTACATTTTCAGATAAAAAAATCATTTTTAATCGAAAAAATAAATTTGTAATAAGGTTGTTAAATCCTCAACCAATAACATGAATTTTCGACCAAGAAAATTAATGATCTACAAAAAAAGACGAATTTCAAACAAAACACGTGAATTTTCAACTAAATTATTTAATTTTAAAGTCAATAAAACGAATTATCTACAAAAAGTTGATTTTTTTCAGCGAAACATATGAGTTTTCAATCAAAGAGTTAAACTTTTAACCAAATAGTTAAATTTTTAACCATAATTATAAAAATCTTCTTGAAAATAACAGTCTTTTTTTACAAAGTAATTCAACCATGAGTGAATAATCGAATTTTCCACCCAAAAATTATGATTTTAATTTTTAACAATATAGTAGCATTTACAACAAAACGACTTTGCAACCAAAAATATTTACAGTAGATAATTCAACCGAAAAATGTAATTTTTAATCAAAAAGTATAAATTTTCCATAAAGCAATTTAATTTCTACAAAGAAAGACGAAAAAAAGACGAATTGTTAACAAAATACATGATTTTTTAACCAAAAATGGTATAGATTAATTCTTAGTTTCAAAAATGTATTTTCAACGAAAGAAATGAATCTTTAAATGAAAGAAATAAAATTTTTTAAAAAAGTATTTAAATTTTTGATAGAAAAGAGGACTTTTTTACCAAATAGTTACATTTTCAACAAAATAATTAATTTTTCAATCAAACAATTGAGTTTTTATCCAAACGAGATAAATTCCAAAATCATCAATTTCTTTAATTTCTTTCAAATGCGGATCAAAATTTAAATAAGACTACTATAAAATAATTATAATATTATCATTCGAAGGGGAAATGGCTTAATGCTGTAATAATAAAACAATAATAATAATAATAATTAATAATATATATAATGTTATTAATATTTATATAATTTATATTTTATACTTGAAGTAACGTAACCTCAAAATACACGCATTAAAGAGGCGCGCTAAGTATTCAAATCATGAGAATCGCTAGGCCAGCATCGAAATCTGGAAATATTAAAATCCCAATCTCTTCATTCTATTTCAAAGCAGATAGAGATATAAATAGAACCGCCGAAGTGCTCCGACCGGCAGCCGTGCACCTTCGAGTTTTCAAATTCAGAAGAGGAGAAATGGATGGCGCGTGCAACCTCCTACCATATTCACACGGACATAGACGTGTCATCGGATTGGACCACGTCTCGTTTCAAATCTGGGATCACTGCCGAGCTGCCAGATCGTGCATGAAATTTACCCCCACCATACCTACCGGTTGGGAGCAGCAAAACAGAAGGTGCATGATTACCACTGTGAGTTCGTATGTAAGTCGAAAATGCACGATTCGAATTCAGAATTCTACTGTACGATAATTGCCGATCTGAAGGCCTCGGAAGACTTCGGTGGTTTTCTGTTTATATCTCGCTCCACATTGGAAAGAAATTGAAGAAATTGGCGATTTGGATGTTTTGCGAGATTCTTAATTTCATGCATGCGTCGATTTTCAGGTTATGTTTTTCAGGTGTACATAGTATGGTTATTATTGCTATTACA
>NC_046659.1:49153564-49162317 GCF_010883055.1 Belonocnema kinseyi | reverse complement strand
TGCGCGCGCAACTCAGTCATTTACAGCGTCTCCTACTATATTCACACGGACATAGCCCTGTCATAGTATTGGACCGCATCTTGTTTCAGATCTGGGATCACTTCTCTGGATCACTGTATGAGACACATGGTTTTTCGCATCCTTCCCGAGAGGATCCTTCTAGTCAATGTATACCTGTGACCCGTCTTCGTGTTGCTATTTGCTGCGGATCTGACCTTGAGCCGATACCGGCTATAAATGCTGGCGCTCGTAGCGGTAGCAAACGAAAATTCTCGTTAGATAGAAATTCAAATAATGTGTAGACTCTGATATTACTTTAGAATACTTTTACAAATATATACATTTATAAATAAAAAAGCGAAAGCAAATATTTACTATTTCCAAAGTTCTAGTCCAGAAAGAAATTTTAAAATAGGCACACGGTAATTATAAGTTTTCAAAAGAACATAAATTCTTTAAGCCGGTGTAAACATAACCTCAATATAGTTCTTTACATTAACAGCTCATTATGAATATTATAATAAAAACTGTATATCAGTCAATAAAGCATGGGATTGAGTTTCATAAAGAAACTATTAAAAAAGGAATGGCTTTGTCTATAATACATGTTAATTAAGTAGACGAAATCCGAATAAACGGTATCAGTGAAAGAATTCAAGCCAGTGGCATGCGTAAGACAAGTCTAGAGCAAGAATGGGGAAAACCCTCGAATAGTCAAATTGCAAAAGATTTGTATGGAAAGGGCTTAGCAGTCGTGATTTTTTTTTAAATAAGGAATCGGGAAAACAGTTAAAAGTTTCTCCCTACAAACTAACTAATTCAGACCTTGCTAATCACCCGTGTGCCTTACGTGCTGTTCTCCGAGAAGAATCGAAAACTTAAGGGGAAAGAACAGCTTAATCTATTTTAATGGATTGTATTGACTTAGCGATTGCATCAGTTAAAGATAGAAATTGTGATATTTGCATGCAATACCAGGGATCACCGTTGGACCGGGAAAGCTGGAAACCAGGCAATTTCCGGGAATTTTATGGAACCGGGGAAAACCGGAAAATGACAGGGAATATATTTTTTGACCGGGAATTTTACAAAATTTTTAGAATAAAAATTTTATTTAACTGTGATTTCAACCGTTTTAAAATAATTTCCTAAATTTTGATTTTTATAAATTATTATATCATTTAGTTTAGAATGCCTAATTCAAAAATCGTTCACTTTAAAAATGTTCCATTTTAGATTTTTAAGAATATATTTTAATTTAAAGAATTTTAAAATGCAGTTTTAAAGGTTAAAAAAAAATTTTAAAATAGTATTTTTGAAAATCGAAGATTTTTTATAACAAACAGGATGGCCGCCAGACCGTGAAACCGGGAGTTTCACGAATTTTCAGAAGAAAAATTTGCCCAAGTACGATTTTAACAGTTTTCAAAATAATTAAAGTGCTGATTAACCAAGCCATTCTAGATCCGTTCAAATTTTGAGAATTTCCAGATTGTAACTGTTTCAATCCGAAAGTCTTGATAAAAATTGAAATTAATATATCATTTATTCCGATAATTTTGTTTTTAAATAAAATTTCTTATGATTTATCAATAATCTATTTTTAATTCAGAGTTTCAGTTATTCCTTTATATTAATTTTTTTACATTAAATTTAATAAATAAATTTTATAATATATATTTTTCTATTAAGTTTTTCAGCTATGAAAAAATGTAAACGTGCGTTTTACTAGAATTTTAATTGTTCTATTTAAAAAGTATTTAATCTATAAGTGAAATTGTTAAATTTGTAAGCATAAATAACAATTGAACACTTATTATTTGCAGAAAAAATTTGATTAATTTGAAAAGATATGTCGAAGTTTTGAAAAGATTCAAAATTAATTAAAAACCTGAAATTATTTCAAGTGATTTAAAGGAAGCGTGTTAACATTTTTTTTCAGAATTTCTAAATGTATTTTAAAATTAATCGAAATTTTCCTGCAATTTTTGAAAGTCCAGCAAATTAAATAAAATACTTAAAAACTTCCATGTTCTTCTTTGATAATTTTTTAAATCTCTGAAAATCTTCTTAAACTTTCTATTACAATAATTTTTCAAAGTGACAAAATTATTTTTTAATTTTAATAAGAATCTTAAGAAAATTTTTATTTTTTTCTAGTCTTCCACAATTCTTAAAAAAATTCTACATTTTTTGTTTGAAATCTATAAAAATCGAAATTTTATTATATATTCGGCTGTAAGTATTTCAAATTATTTCAAGTTCTAAATTTAATTGGAATCTTTTTAAAACTTCTAAATATCTCTTAACATTTCTCTAATATTTTTACAAATAATAAATGTTCTTTTGTTATTTATGAATTCAAATTAATTTTTTTTAATTTGCAGGATTTTCTAAAAGTTATAGACAAAATTCAATTCATTTTCAAATAAATTTAGAAGTTCTGACAAAAAATTCAAAAATTAATTTGAATTTGGAAAAATTTAAAACCACATCTAGATTTTTCAAGATTTTGAAATAAAATTTTAAAGCTCTTGAAGGGTGTCTAGACTCTTTAATTCTTTTATTGAGACTTTTGATAATGTTAACGTTGATTTATATTTTTGGAACTTGATCTGAATCTTTAAACTCTATAATTTGTAAAAGTTCTCAATTTTTCAGTTTATTTGCATTTCACTCAAAACTGTTCAATTTAAAAGGGTTAGTACCTTCCATTTGGTAAGTGTAAATTTTTTAGCACTTGAATACACAATTTTCAAATTGAAAACATTGAAACTTCAATTTTAAAAGTTAGGAATTTAAGTTTTCCACTTTGAATGCTTCAATTGGTTGTTTATTGTTTATTACTTTATAAGGAAAAATGTTTAGGATATAGTTTCATTTTTTAAATTTCATTCGCCGTGAAAAATGTTTGCGAACCGGGAAAAACCCCGGAAATGACCGGGAATTTCTTTCTTCGATTAAAACGGCCACCCTGAATGTACAATTGATAAGTCTAAAAAAACGCAATTATATTTTAGTAACATTTTAGATGAAACAGAACTAAAATGACTTGATTTTTATCATCAACGAGTCATACTCAGTGAAACTGACATAAAAAGTTTGTGTCTGAGAACGAAAGATCAGTCTAATTCAGCAGAATGAATATTTACCTTATTACTGTTCATATTATTTCCAAATGTAGATAACAAAGCATAAAAAAAACAATTATAATTATCGTGATAATTTTGAATTAGATTAATAATCACAGCTGATCGCATGTACACAATAAAAATTCATCTAATGAGAATTAGCGCATACCACCGATAGGGGCGCTGCGGTGCTTCCGCTTCCCCATCGAATACTATGCTGTGTTCCTCTATTTTCAGACAAAAAGTCGCCTTTTTCGCTTAGTTGTTAGAAAAAATAGTATACCAAAAGGATGCTCGTTCACAATCGACCATTTGCCCCACTCGTAGCATAATGTACTATTGTATTAAAACTAGAATATTCTTGTGTGCAAATTAAATTTTTTTTTGAAACAATACAACATTTTTGTTATGGCAAATTTTGTTGCAATTTTTTGTAATAATTAATAAGTGGACATTCAAAAAAGTTCCAAAAAATCTCTCTTTATTTTAAACAAGATTAATATTTTTTAAACAATCAAAAACTGTAGGTGATGGCTACTTAAAATTATGTAATTCATTGAAACGTATTACACTCTATGATCGATAAAGCGTTACTCGTTTCATAAAATTGCGAGAATAGTTAAGACAGATAGTGTAACTTTAGATTATTATAAAATCCGCTAGTAGTTTATGAACTTCCAAGGGATATCAGAAAATATCTCATTACACTAAGCTGCTAGGACATATAAATGCAATAAGAATTATAGCGAATACAAAGTTTTAATTCATAACTCCATCTAGTCTTAAAAGACGTTAACATGGACATAGGGAACACGGGACGAGGCATGTTATTGCGAGGTTGATGCAATGAGGGGCAGGTTCGCCATCTTTTGATGTGCCGCGACAAACATAGCAACGCCCACATGTTTATATTTTCATGCACAGTTTGTCGGCAAAAATGCTTGTGCGCATAATCAAGTGGCACATCGTAAGATGGCGGCTCTCCCAACTCATGGAATTCTCTCCCCTCCCGTGGAGAGCCTAGTCCCGTGTTTCCTATGTCCATGAACGTTAAGAATTTCTGTTATTCTCTGATGATAATACAGATTCCTTGAAAATTTTGAACACGTAATCCCTGGCAAAATAATTCGTATATTTCTGAAAAATGTTTCTTCTTTTCATCTCTCTAGTACCTTGAGTAAGTACCCTGGAAATCGAGTGTAAGTCCTAAAACCTCCACCAGTTATGCTTCAAGTCTGCAGGCTTAGAGAAAATTTGCCACATAGAAAATGTACAAGTATCTATATGGATTTCCTTCCGATGTATTTTATATGGATTTCCTATTAGAATTTGAGATGTTTTCTGAATGGAATTCCAAGAGCGTCCCTTTTGTTATAAGTATTTATATGTATATCCATATCAGACTTTTCCTACCGACACACTAAGTCCCTAAGCATCTATATGGATTTACATATATGCTCCTAATATGTAATCTACATGGAATTACAAAGAAGATTAGGAGTGGTTCCAATATGGATATACAAATAAGATTTTTTTAACATTGTGCTAATTCCCTACTTCTACATGGTTTTACATGTATTCTCCTGACATGTAATCTATATGAAATTGCAAAGAGGATTTTAGCTGATTTCTATATGGATTTTATAAGTGGAACTTTTCTGACGACGCGCTAATTAACTACTTCTATATGGATCTATATGGATCCTCTCAAGATGTATTGTATGTGAAATTGCAAAAATAATTTGACGTGCCTTCTATATGGATGTGCAAATAGCATTTTTTTAACATCGTGCTAATTCCCTACTTCTATATGGTTTTGTGTGTATTCTCCTGACATGTGATCTATATGAAATTGCAAAGAGGATTTTAGCTGATTTCTATAAGGATTTTATAAGTGGAACTTTTCTGACGAAGAGCTAATTACTTACTTCTATATGGATCTATATGGGTGAAAGGGGAAAGTAAAAGGGGAAGGAGAAGAATAGGAAAAAGAGCAAGGGTAAAGGGAATATTTCCCTTCCCCTTTACCCTTTCCGAACTCCCTTAACTGTTTTCCTTTCCCCTATTCATTTTTCACTTTCTTTCCATTTACTCTTTTCACACCCCCCTTGTATTTTCATTTCCCCTTTCCTAATTCCCTTTACAGTTTTCCTCTCCCTATTTCAATTTTCACTTTCTCCTTTCAAGCCTGTCCCCTTTTATTCTCCCATTACTCTTTAGCGTTTCCACTTTCCCTTTACACCATTTCCCCTTTCCCCTTATCTTCATTTCTCCGTTCCCTTTTTCCTATTCTTCACGGCCTCTTTTTATTTTCCCCATTTTCGCCTTTTATTTTGTCCTTTCCCTTTTCTTCCTTTCCAATTTCTCATTTCCTCCTTCCCTTGTCCTTTCCCCCATTCCCTTTTGCTGTTTCTTTTCCCTGTTTAAGCTTTCTCTTTTAAGCTTTTCCCTTTTCATCCTTTCCCCGTTCCTTTCAATATTTTTTCTCTTCCCTATTTCCCCCTTTCCCCTTTCTCCTTTTCTTTTCTTCTTTTAATTTTCTTTTAATAGGAAAAAGAGAAAAACGGTTGCAAGGAACGGGGAAATGATGAAAAGGGAAAGGTTAAACGGGAAAGGAAAACAGAAAAAGGGAATAAGGAAAAGAAAAAAGGAAGGAGAAAACGAGACACCGGAAAGCGTGAAAAGTGAAAGGAAAAGGGGGAACGAGAAAACTAAAAAGGGAAAGAGAATTGGAAAAAGAACAAGGATAAAGGGAAGGGGGAAATAGAAAAAGGAGTAAGGCGAACGGGTGAAAAGGGAAGCGGTTAAGGAGAATGGGAAATGCGAAAAATAAGAAAGGGGAAAAGAAAAATGGAAAGAGTGAATGAGGAAGAGAGAGAGAAAGGTTGAAGGGAACGGGGCAAGGATGAAAAAAGAAAGGTTTGAAGGGGAAAGCGAAATAGTTAAAGGGGGAAAGGGAAAGAGGAGGAAAAATGAGAAACAGGAAAGGGTGAAAAGGGAAAGAAAAAGGCGGCAATAAAAAAAAGGAAAAAATGAAAGGGGAACGGGAAGAACATGAAAAAAGGGTAAAGAGTACCGAGAAATGAAGAAATTGGAGATGATGGAAAGTGGAAATGGTAAAGAGGAATTGAGAAAAAGAAAGGATTAAAGGGGAAAAGGAAAACAGTTTAGGGAATTGAGAAAGGGGAAAGGAAAATGCAAGGGGGTGAGAAAGGGGTAAAGGGGAAAGAAAATGGTAGCAGGTGGTAAAGCAAAAGGGAATAGGAAACCGAGAAAGGGGAACGGCTGAAAAGGGAAAATTAAAAAGGGGAATAAGAAAGGGGAACGAAAAATTTTGAAAGAGAGAACTAAGAGAGATACAGAGAGACTTCACGATCCAGCTCCTGTCTGGTCGTGCTCACCAAACGTCCTCTCGTTCCGTGCGGTAAACCGGCAGTCAATGGACGTTTCTGGACGGAAGTTTTGCGACGCGAACGGAAATTGACGGAATATTTCGCAGCCGGTGTATGAAAAAAACATACCCATATTTTAATTGTGATATTTGGATACGCGCGGATACGCGGAACAAGAGACAAAGTGTTTGTGGCTGGTATAGCAAATTTCGACCCTGATAAGAAATCAAAATATTTCAATGTTGAGTGTATCCATATATGTATTTTAATAGCAAAACGTGAAAAATTTTGGAAAATATTGTTTCCGTAACAGTCAGCAGCTTTTTTAGTTCAAATAGGGACTCTAAAATGTTGTGTCGTTCGAAAAACTTTGTGTTTTTCGGGTTTGCATGTGTGAAGTCCGAAATAAATAAGTGTAGAGTGAAAATGAATTAGTTTTACCTCCTAAGAAAAATTTCCAATTTTGTCTAACATACTTTTTAGAAATCATTAAAATGAACTGCAATGTTTATTAGAATTATTATATTTTAGCCTATAAATCATCAAAATTCTATTTCTTTAGAGTATTTCCCCTCTTTTTCTCATTCTTTCACTTGATGACGAACTTAATTAATAGAATGCAATACAAAAATCCAACTATTAATGGTTCTAACCGAAAATGTTTGGTTACAAAATCTATACTCTTATGTTTTTGGACGAGAATTCATTTTTTTAAATGAAAATTCAACAGTTTTGAGCATAATTCGTCTTTTTGTATTAACAGTTCAACTATTCTGGTTAAAAAATGAAGTTTTATAGAAAGTTCATCTTTTTATTTGAAAATTAAAAATTTCTTGTTGGAAATTCCTAATTTTGGTGTGCAAGTTGATTTTTCTGGTAGAAATATATTCTTTTTTGGTTTGAACTTAAAATGCTTTGTTAACAAATCTTTTTTTTTAAATCCTCAATTTCTTCCAAAATAATCTCTGCTTCAAAATGTATACATTTGTTAAAAATATCTTCTTTTAAATGAATTTTTGTAACTGAGAATTAAAGTATTTAGTAGATGAGCAAGGCGGGTTCTGGCTCACGATTCCTACCTTACCGGCACCGAGAAGCTTCGACCTGTAGTGGTTCGTGTCCGTGCTAAATTTTCTGGAAAAAAGGGTTCGTGTCCGTGCTAAGCTTTGAGAATGTTCTCGAAGGATCCTGATGACGTCACGGTTACGCAATATTCTGTAGCCACATTCATGTAAACAGGTTCAAGGTTATCATGTGCATGTGTCAAGTTTAAATGAGAAAAACAAGGATGATTTATTGCTTTCTGACAGATAAGACGTTCGTTAAATGCGCAAAAGATGCAGGTATATAGGAGAAATTTTATATGGAGACCTACGTATGGCATCCTGTTTTGACTATTTATTTGACTTATTGCTTCCTGATAGATGATACTTTAGCTAAAAATTCCTGCCTTTATTTGTTTAATGCGTAGAAGATGCGTAGAAGTTATGCATGGCATCCTGTTTTGCTTATTTATTTGATTTGAAAGTTCCTGATAGATGATTCTTCAACTAAAAATTCCTGCCTCTGAAAAACATTCTTCTGCAGTCTAGAATCTTCGAGAAAAAATTAGAATTAAAAAAAGATATATTTAAAGTTAATCGAAGGTAAGAAAGGAATAAAAAAGCACTTCTTATGGTAGGGCATATACTCACGGATGCTTGTCGCTTGATTCTGGTATCAAGTAACGAGCGAGGATCAGAGATAACAGCCACGCGCGTTTAAATTTGCAGAATCATTCATACATCGGCAGTCTGAGGCTGCACACATTTCATTATCCTATGCTATTGTTCCATAGAGAGATCACTTCTTTTTACAGCTCGCAATCGTTCGCTTTCGTATTCATTCTTTTCCATATGCTAGGTCCGTCAACCTCTGGACGAGGTATATGTAACAAGATACTGAAAACAATTTTGAGACTCGAGAGAGAGATTATAGACGGCATGAATTTAATTCGAGACCTTTTATGGACGTTTAGTAAGTACCCAGAGTACGCTGCCTGACGCTTATCGCTCTTTATGTCGTGCAACTGTATTCGAGCTGAGGTCGCATGCTTTTTTATCCACCGATATATGCTCGTTTTTCTGCTCTCATTTAGAAAGGTCAGTTTTTAAAATTTTAAATGTTAAAGATTTAAACTAAAATTTTTTAAATGCAAGAAATTAATATCATGAAATATTTGAATTTTTTC
>NC_046659.1:49144180-49153464 GCF_010883055.1 Belonocnema kinseyi | reverse complement strand
ACATCAAATTTCTACTACGCAATTTTTTCGCAAAGAACTTCAAGGTTATTTTCAATGACACATTACATTTTTGAGATGTTGAAAATTCATATCCGCACGTGTGGATTATAATGTAGAAGGTTCTAGAATATTTTGATAAAGAGGGAATATAACAATATGTAACGATATTAAATGATATGCAGCATGTTTAGTTGAGGGAGAAAGAAAGATGGAGAGCTACTAGGCAGTCTGATAAGTACCTGAAAATTCTAAGAGATGGCATTAGTATTCACTAATGTGAAACAATTTCTTCGAGGTTGATCCTTCAAATGACGCCTGTCAAAACTCCAGCCATTTATGTTTACGCATTTACAAGTTACAGCACTGAGAAGCGACTAACCTCCGAGTTTTTTTTAATATGGAAAAATCTGAATTTCGAGTTTTGATCAAACACTACTATCTTCGCAAGAAAACGATATCCGAAACCAAGGCCAAGCTGGATAAGTATTACCCGAACTCTGCACCGTCGATTGGAACGATTCATAAGTGCTTTACCGAGATTCGTTGTGGCCGGACGAGCACAGTTGATGCTGAACGATCTAGGCGCCTAAAAGAGGTCACTACACCAGAAAATGTCGAAAAAATCCATGATATGATGTTGAATGATCCCAAAGTGAAATTGAGAGAGGTAGCTAATGCTGTAGGCATATCATTGGAACGTGTGGGTAATATCGTGCATTCGGTTTTGGGCATGAAGAAGCTCTGCGCGCGATGGGTGCCGCGTTTGCTCAAAGTGGACCAAAAACGAATTCGTGTGACAACTTCCCAGCAGAATTTGCATTATTTTCGCGTAAGCCGACCGAGTTTTTGCGCCGATTCATAACCATGGACGAAACCTGGATCCACGACTACACTCCTGAGTCAACGCAACAGACAAAACAGTGGGTTTTACCGGGCCAAAGTGCTCCGAAGCGTCCAAAAACGCAACAATGGGTCGGAAAGGTTATGGCCTCCGTATTTTAGGATGCACATGGCATAATATTCGTGGACTATCTTGAAAAAGGTAAAACCATAACCGGAGCATACTATTCATCATTATTGGACCGAATTGAAAATCGAAATCGCCGAAAAACGACCGCATATGAAGAAGAAAAAACCGCTTCATCACGACAATGTGCCTGTTCATTCATGCTTAGTTTCACAAGCAAAATTACATGAAATCGGCTTCGAACTGGTTCCTCAGCCACCATATTCACCAGACCAGGCCCCCAGCGACTATTACTTGTTCCCTAACCTGAAGAGATAGCTCACCGTTAAGCGTTTTTACTCAAATGAGGAGCTCATAGCTGAAACTGAGGCGTATTTTGGAGACCTTCCGATAGAGTACTTTTCGGACGGTATCAAAAAGTTAGAAAATCGTTGGACTCGCTGTATCGACCTAAAAGGAGAGTATGTTGAAAAATAAAACCGACTTTGGCCAAAAAACGTCTCCATGTTTCATTTTACAGGGACTTATCAGACTGCCTAGTATGTATTAAAAAAATGTTTTTAATCAAAAATAATTGTGTAATATTGCAGAAGGCTTTGCGATTAAGCGACTTGAAAAATACAAACAGATTCTTAAGAGGTACGAGTACATACAGTTGATCACTGTAACAGATTTTACAATTTTATATTGATATAGCTAGGATGTCAAACCAACCATCTGAGACGAAGAAAATACAATTTGAAAACGCTTGCTAGAATTTATAAAATAAAATCACCTCCATAAATATTAGAGTTTGGCTAAGAAACGTTGGAATCTCTTTCACATAATAGAGTAATAATATAAAAAAGATTCAATTTACTTACTTACTTTCAATTTACACAAAGATTCAATTTACTTACTTTAAACATTAAAATAAAGCAACATAAATAACAAAAATAATTCAGCAGTATTAAAATGTAATGAAAGGCAATTGTGAATCAAACATTGGAAAAAATGCTACAGTGGTCACGTGAACATCTATTTTTTGGAACTTTTAAATCCAAATTTAGTCAAGTAGAAATTAAAAAATACAAAAATTAATATAGGTTATAGAAATCCAGGATGAGATATTGCTTTCTAGCTAGCTAATTTAATTCAGAGACCATAGAAATCTACCTTACCGATATTCTGTAGATGTAGTGGCTTATGCTATGTTTCCAGAATATTCTCAATGACGTCATCGAATTCCTACGACGCAATTTTTTTCGTAAACAACTTCAAGGTTATTTTTAATGTTGCATTACTTTATCTTGCGTTTTTCAATATGATATACCACACGTGTCGATTATAAATTAGAACCTTCTAGAAAAATTACCCCAATTGGGAGATATATTATTAGATAAGGATGGTAAATGATATGCAGCATATATAGGTTAGGGAGAGAGAGAGAGAGAGAGAGCTATGTATTAAACAATGTTTCAACACAAAAATAATTTTCTAAAATTTACAAGTCGATAGAAGGGTTTGCAATCGAGCGACTCAAAAACAGTTACAAATATCACAGCATGCCTCGCCAAAATGAATTACATTATATAAACATTTTTGCACGAATCTTGAAGAATACCAACAGATTCTTAAGAGATCCTTTTAAAAAAAATAGTGGGTTACTGTAACAGAATTAGAGATTTACTATTTAGAGATGAAGAACGTATAATTTGAAAGCTCTTGTTAGAATTTACATACTTGCAATAAAGTATGAAGAATGATAAGAATAAATTCAGCCATATTAAAATTTTTAGTATGAGGAAACTGTGAATCAAACATAGGAAAAGAATAATAATGATAATAATGGTGACATGAACATCTACTTTCTGGATTTCTGAAATAAAAAACTTAGTGATACAAAAAGATTAAAAAATGCAAAAAATAATAATATAGTATATAGAAATAGAGGATAATATATTGCTTTCTAGTTAAATAATTTCGTTCAGAGATCATAAAACCCAAACCATAGAAACCTACCTTACCGATATTCTACAGCTGTAATGGCTGATACGTGCTATATTTCCAGAATATTCCTAATGATATCATGAAATTATACTGCGCAATTGTATTTGTAAACAAATTCAAGTTTATTTTTTAATTGCACATTACACTTTTTAGGCTGCAAAAACGTTATATTTTAAACGTATTTAGATATATCGATTAGACTTAAGAACCTTCTAGAACAATTAGACAAAGAGAGATATATATCTATATATAAAGAGAGAGAGAGAGAGAGAGTTATGTATTAAAAAGTGTTTTAAATCGAAAATAATTTTCTAAAATTTTCAAGACTGCGGAAGGTTTTGCGATTGAGCGACTCGAAACCAGTTACAAATCTCACAGCATGCCTCATCAAAATGAATTACATCATATAAAAAAATTGTGCACGAATCTTGGACAATTACAACAGATTCTTAAGAGATCCTTTTGCGAATAGTGGGTAACTGTGAAAGGTTTAGAATTATTACCAGATAGCCACGTAGAATTGAATCAACTATTTTGGGATGAAGAACGTATAATATGAAAGTTCTTATTACAATTTACGTACTTGCAATAAATCAACATAAATAACAAAAATATTTCAGCAGTATTAAAATGTAATGCAGGGCAACTGTGAATCAAACATTAAAAAAAATGATACAGTGGTCACGTGAACATCTACTCTCTGGAACTTTTAAATCCAAATTTAGTCAAATCGAAATGAAAAAATACAAAGATTAATATAGTTTATAGAAATCGAGGATGATATATTGCATTCTAGCTAGTTAATTTTATTTAGAGACCATAGAAATCTGCCTTACGGAAATTCTATAGATGTAGTGGTTTGTGCTATGTTTCCAGAATATTCTCAATGACGTCATCGAATTCCTACTACGCAATTTTTTTGTAAACAACTTCAAGGTTATTTTTAATGTTGCAGTACTTTTTTAAGTTTTTCAATATTATAATATTATATAAGGATGGTAAATGATATGCAACATGTAAAGTTTGGGCGAAAGAGATAGAGATAGAGAGAGAGAGAGCTATATATTAAAAAATGTTTCAACTCAAAAATAATTTTCTAAAATTTACAAGACGTTAGAGGGGTTTACGATTGAGCGATTTGAAAAATACAAACAGATTCTTAAGAGGTCTGAGTACATACAGTTGATCACTGTAACAGATTTTAGAATTTTATATTGATGTAGCAAGGATGTCTAATCAACCATCTGAGATGAAGAAAATACAATTTGAAAATGCTTGCTAGAGTTTATAAAATAAAATGAGCTCTATAAATATTAGAGTTTGGCTAAGAAACGTTTAAATCTCTTTCACATAATAGAGTAATAATCTAAAAAAGATTCAATTGACTTACTTCAAACATTAAAATAAAGCAACATAAATAACAAAACTAATTCAGCAGTATTAAGATTGTGTAAGGAAACCGTGAAACTCTTAAGTGAAAATTTACTGATATAAAAAATAAAAAAATTAATACAGTTTATAGAAATCGAGGATGATATATTGTTTTCTAGCTAGCTAATTTAATTCAGAGACCACAGAAATCTACCTTACCCATATATGCTATAGATGTAGTGATTTATGATATGTTTCCACAATATTCTCAATGACGTCATCGTATTCCTTCCACGCAATTTTCTTCGAAAGCAACTTCAAGGCTATTTTTAATGTTGCATTACTTTTTCGCGTTTTTCAATATTATATACCACACGTGTCGATTATAACTTAGAACCTTCTAGATAATTGCAACAAAGAGAGGATATAAATAGATAAAGATGGTACATCACATGCAGCAGGTACAGTTTAGGGAGAAAAAGAGATGCAAAGAGAGAGATAGAGATAGAGAGAGCTATGTATTAAAAAATGTTTTAATTCGACAGTGGATCACTGTAACAGATTTAGAGTTTTATATTGATATAGCTAGGATGTTAATTCAGTTATTTGAGATGAAGAAAATACAATTTGAAAATAAAATGAATCAGCTCCATAAATATTAGAATTGACTGAGAAACGTTGAAATCATCTTTCACATCATAGAGTGATCTGCGAACAAAGATTAAATTTATTTAATTCAAACATCAAAATAAAGCATCATAAATAACAAAAATAAATTCAGCAGTATTAAAATTAAATAAAAAGGAAATGTGAATCAAGCATTGAAAGTGAAGTATTGAAGACGTATATTAAAATGCACAATTATGTATAACAACTAAAAAGCTTGGTTTTTCTTAGAACCAACAGTTAAGCAGCTAATTATTTCTGATTACCAAAATCATAAACATACTTTTGATTCAACTATGTCAACTTAGTAAATGAAAACTTAGTTTGATTAGGAAGAGGTCTTTGGTTAATGAAGATTATGATGCAGTGTACCACCACCAGGTACGCTGCTTTTCATATAGTTGTAACCGCGCTTCATATATTAAATGTTGTTTTTTTTTAAATCAAGGTAAGTAAACTATCGAAACTGTATGGGGATGAATGCGAAAGAATAGATGTGGGGGGGCGGAGGAGGAGAAAATTCAGTAATGATGTAGTTAAGACAAGTAGGTACTGAAAATATTAGATTTAATGATTATAACATCTGAATTGTATGTTGTGTGACATTTCTACGTGCAAATAAAAGAAGCGCAACATCTTTAAAATAACAACATCAAAAAAACTAAATGAAACTGTGTGTAACACCTTGTATGTACGTACTAAGTGTATCTCCATTCTTTGTACTGCACTCTGCGATGAGCTTGATGAACCCAGTTAAATAGATAAGGATTTCTTATTAATATAATCGTGAACATACTTTTGTCTCAACTGTGTCAACTTCGTAAATGAAAATTTAGTTTAATTGACGAGAGATCTTTGGTTTACACAAATATGTCATAGAGAGCACCACAATCAGATTTGCTGCTTTTCTTATAGCTGTAACCACGCTTTTTCTCCTGTTGAATCTTGAACTATACTAAATCAAGTTAAATAAGCTCTTAAAATACATGTAAAAAAATTAGAAAATAATATAGGGTGTTGAGGAGGATATGATAATGATTTAGAGTATGTAAATAGGTTGTGAAAATATTAGATGGAACGATCTCTTATACTAAATCTTCGGTTTTATAAGCTGATTTCTTAAACTACAATTAATTCAGGTGAAGGAATCAATAAATATACATAAATTTTGAAAATTAAATTTATTTAAGTTATTTCGTTACAATAAACGTAGAAAAATTATATATACAATTTTAAAACTTATTGCTTACTTTGTACATTGTTGGTGTTGTTCCATCAATGTTAAAACATATTAATGATAAGGAATCTTGAATAAATAATTTCGTGTACATTATTTACGTTTCCAGCTAGTTGATCTAGTAAAAGAAAGCGCAATCGATCCACAAACTTATTGGGATCTTCCCAGTCATCTAACATTTTAGATTTTGCTTTTATTTTATATTCTAAGCAAAGGTCACTTTCAGCATCATCTTCCTCCTCGTCTTCATCTTCTTCCTCATCATAGTCATTATCATGTTCATTAATATCCTTATCAGCAGCATCATTTTTTTTACTACGTATGAAGTACCGTCATATTGGGCAAATTCTTCTTGTAGCTCTACTTTTTGCTTCTTCACAAGTGTTTCTCCTTCATCTTTAGACTTATGAGTAATGCATGATAGATTCCTCAGTGGAGAGAATTGTGGTTTCCATGCTTTCTGAATAGCTTGTTTCTAGTCCAGTTTGAAAATCTTATGCTTTCGAGGAATTGCTTTCCTCTCCTTATTAGTCCAACTGCCAGATTCTTGCATTGGTCTTAAACTTCGAGTTACCTTTGAAATTTGATGAAAATCTCTTTCATGCTTCTTATGATTCTTGGCTGAGTAAGGGTATTTCTCATGTCTTTTTTTTTTATCAAGTCTTGAGTTTGTTTTTCAACTGTTTGCAACAGGAGTTGGAAAAGGAGGAGGTGAAGAAAGAGAAGCTGAAAAATGAAGATGGACAGGAGGAGGAGGAGTATGAGGAGGATGAGGAGGAGGACGAGGGGTGAAGGAGGAGGAGGAGAATATATAAACTCAGATTCCATGAACAGCCATTTTTACTGTGTCAGTGGCAAGATGACTAGCACTTGTTCAAATTGTTCCAGAACTTACTCAAGACTTGATAATTTGAAAAAAGACATGCGAAATACTCTTACTCAGCCAAGAATCATAAGTAGGATGAAAGAGGTTTTCATCAAATTTTAAAGGTAACTCGAATTGTAAGACCAATGCAAGAATCGGACAGTCGGACTGATAAGGAGAGGAAAGCAATTCCTCGAAAGAATAAGATTTTCAAGCTGGACTAGAAACAAACTATTCAGAAAGCATGGAAACCACAATTCTCTCCACTGAGGAATCTATCATGCATTACTCATAAGTCTAAAGATGAACGGGAAACACTTGTGAAGAAGCAAAAAGTATAGCTAGAAGAAGAATTTGCCCAATATGACGGTACTTCATACGTAGTAGCAAAAATGATGCTGCTGATGAGGATATTAATGAACATGATAATGACTATGATAAGGAAGAAGATGATGACGAGGAGGAAGATGATGCTGAAAGGGATCTTTCCTTAAAATATAAAATAAAAGCAAAATCTAAAATGTTAGATGACTGGGAAGATCCCAATAAGTTTGTGGATCGATTGCGCTTTCTTTTACTAGATCAACTAGCTGGTAACGTAAATAATGTACTCGAAATTATGTATTCAAGTTTCCTTATCATTAATACTTTTTAACATTGATGGAACAAAACCAACAATGTACAAAGTAAGCAACAAGTTTTAAAATTGTATATATAATTTTTCTACATTTATTGTAACGAAATAACTTGAATAAATTTAATTTTCAAAATTTATGTGTATTTATTGATTCCTTCATCTGAATTAATTGTAGTTTAGGTAATCAGCTTATAAAACCGAAGATTTAGTATAAGTTATCATTCCATCTAATATTTTCAGAACCTATTTACCTACTCTAAATCATTATCATATCCTCCTCAACTCCCTATATTATTTGCTAATTCTTTTACATGTATTTTTAGAGATTGTTTAACTTGATTTAGTATAGTTCAAGATTCAACAGGAGAAAAAGCGTGGTTACAGCTACAAGAAAAGCAGCAAATCTGATTGTGGTGCTCTCTATGATATATCTGTGTAAACCAAGGATCTCTCGTTAATTAAACTAAATTTTCATTTAGGAAGTTGACACAGTTGAGACAAAAGTATGTTCACGATTCTATTAATAAGAAATCCTTATCTATTTAACTGGATTCATCAAGCTCATCGCAGAGTGCAGTACAAAGAATGGAGATACACTTAGTACGCACATACAAGGTGTTACATACAGTTTCATTAAATTTTGTTGTCGTTGTTATTTTAAAGATGTTGCGCTTCTTTTATTTGCACGTAGAAATATCACACAACATACAATTCAGATGATATAATCATTAAATCTAATATTATCAGTACCTACTTGTCTTAACGACATCATTACTGAATTTTCTCCTCCTTCTCCCCCCACCTCTATTCTTTCTCATTCATCCCCATACAGTTTCGATAGTTTACTTACCTTGATTTAAGAAAAAACAAAATTTAATATATGAAGCGCGGTTACAACTATATGAAAAGCAGCGTACCTGTTGGTGGTACACTGCATCATAATCTTCATTAACCAAAGACCTCTTCTTAATCAAACCAAGTTTTCATTTACTAAGACACAGTTGAATCAAAAGTATGTTTATGATTTTGGTAATCAGAAGTAATTAGCTGCTTAACTGGATTTATTTAACAAAAAATAAATGTTGTATCTAAAAAAAAAAAATAATTAGTTGGAACTGTTATATAACAGCATACTTTACTATCATTGATACTTCACGAACAGCATTATTAAATAAAATATTGATTTGAGACTTAAATGTGGTTGATATATGAGGATGGTGATTTATAAAGCTCAGCGCAGAATGCAGCATCGAGAGTGGAGATACACCCAGTAGTTAGAAACAAGGCATTACTACCTACAGTTCCTTTAGTTTTTGGTGTTGTTTGGAAGACAATGTGCTCCTTTATTTTTACATCTAAATCTAATATTTTCAGTAACACCTGAACTGTAAGATGATCGTATCCTCCTCCTCCTTCTCCTCATCATCATCCTCTATTTACAACTAGAAGCAAAATCAGCGTATCTGACTGTGGCGCCCTCGATGATAATCTTTGTTAACCCAGGATCTCGTTTTAGTGAAAGAAAGTTACATTTGCTCATTTGAAATAGTTG
>NC_046659.1:49110460-49144080 GCF_010883055.1 Belonocnema kinseyi | reverse complement strand
CTATAGCTTCATCTCCGAATTGTCTCCTAAAATAGTCTCTGAAAGCCTCTAGTATTCCATCTGCATCATATATCATTTCCCCCCTACTATTTCTCATGTTAAAAATTTCTGTACTTTTGTTTCCTTTCATTTTTTTATAAAGTAGTTTCCTGCTTCCTTCAAAGTCGTTTTGAATTTTTATCTCTTCTTCTGCTCTAATTGTTTACTTAACTTCGATTCAAAACAAACTATTGGTTCTAAGAAAAACCAAGATTTTTATATAATATACGTGTTCAATTCTTCACTTCCAATGCTTGATTCACAGTTTCTTTTTATTCAATTTTAATACTGCTGAATTTATTTGTGTTATTTTTGATGCTTTATTTTAGTATTTGAAGTAACTAAATTTAATTTTTGTTCATAGATCACTCTATTATGTGAAAGATGATTTCAACGTTTCTTAGTCAACTCTAATATTTATGGAGCTGATTCATTTTATTTTCAAATTGTATTTTCTTCATCTCAAATGACTGAATTGACATCCTAGCTATATCAATGTAAAATTCTAAATCTGTTACAGTGATCCACTTTCGAATTGAAACATTTTTTAATACATAGCCCTCTCTATGTCTCTCTATCTCTCTCTTTCCATCTCTTTTTCTCCCTAAACTATACCTGCTGCATGTGATGTACCATCTTTATCTATTTATATCCTCTCTTTGTTGCAATTATCTAGAAGGTTCTAAGTTATAATCGACACGTGTGGTATATAATATTGAAAAACGAAAAAAGTAATGCAACATTAAAAATAACCTTGAAGTTGCTTTCGAAGAAAATTGCGTGGAAGAAATACGATGACTTCATTGAGAATATTTTGGAAACATATCATAAACCACTACATCTATAGTACTTATGGGTAAGGTAGATTTCTGTGGTCTCTGAATTAAATTAGCTAGCTAGAAAACAATATATCATCCTCGATTTCTATAAAATGTATTAATTTTTGTATTTTTATATATCACTAAATTTTTACTTAAGAGTTTCACAGTTTCCTTAAACTAAATCTTAATACTGCTGAAAAATTTTGTTATTCATGTTGCTTTATTTTAATGTTTAAAGTAAGTAAATTGAATCTTTGTGTAAATTGAAAGTAAGTAAGTAAATTGAATCTTTTTTATATTATTACTCTATTATGTGAAAGAGATTCCAACGTTTCTAACGTCTCTCTCTTTATCTATTAATATATGTCTCTCTTTGTCTAATTGTTCTAGAAGGTTCTCAATTACAATCGATATATCTAAATACGTTTGAAATATAACGTTTTTGCAGCCTAAAAAGTGTAGGTTGCAATTGAAAAATAACCTTAAATTTGTTTACAAATAAAATTGCGCAGTATAATTTCATGATGTCTTTAAGAATATTCTGGAAATATAGCACGTACCAGCCACTTCAGCTGTAGAATATCGGTCAGGTAGGTTTCTATTGTTTGGTTTTTATGATCTCTGAACTAAATGATTCAACTAATAAGCAATATATTATCCTCTATTTCTATATACTATATTATTATTTTTTGTATTTTTTAAATTTTTTATATCACTAAATTTTTTATTCAAGAGTTCCACAAAGTAGATGTTCATGTTATCACTGTATCATTTTTACATTCTCATCATTTATGATTGATAAAGTATTAGAATTGTCAGAAATTTTACATCACACTTTTTCAACGAATCTCCACGTTTCGAGACCCCCTGAATCCGAAAATCAGGTTTTCACGATGGCGTCTGTCTGTCGGTCCGGCCGTCCGTTCGTAAATACGATAACTCTCGAAAAAATGAACGAATCAAATCCATCTTTGGCACACTTTTTCTAGGTCCTAAAAGAAAGGACGAGTTCGTTAACCAGCCATGTTTGATAAAAATTCAAAAAGTGAGTGCAGTTTTAAAATGTTTGAGACCACTTTTTTCTGAATTTGAAAATTCTATGTACGGATATTCATAGTTTTGAAAGAACAAACAATTTATCCTCATGACTTTTTTCGATAAAAAGAAAATTCTCAGAGTTATAGCGTTTTCAATATTTTTTTAATCAACCGAAAATCAACATTTGAAGCCGAAAAACGCAAGATATGAAAAAAAGTCAAGAGAAGAAAAACATTTCTTTTTGAAATCCCTACAAGATTATCATAACATTAAACTAGCTAGCTAGAAAGCAATATCTCATCCTGGATTTCTATAACCTATATTAATTTTTGTATTTTTTAATTTCTACTTGACTAAATTTGGATTTAAAAGTTCCAAAAAGTAAATGTTCACGTGACCACTGTAGCATTTTTTCCAATGTTTGCTCACAATTGTCTTTCATTACATTTTAATACTGCTGAATTATTTTTGTTATTAATGTTGCTTTATTTTAATGTTAGAAGTAAGTAAATTGAATCTTTTTTAGCATATTACTCTATTATGTAAAAGAGATTTTAAGGTTTCTTAGTCAAACTCTAATATTTATAGAGCTGATTTTATTTTATAAATTCTGGCAAGCGTTTTCAGATTGTATTTTCTTCATCTCAAATGGTTGATTTGGCATCCTAGCTATATCAATATAAAATTCTAAAATCTGTTACAGTGATCAACTGCATGTACTCGGACCTCTTAAGAATCTGTTTTTGGTTAAAAACATTTTTTCAATACATAGCTCTCCATCTCTCTTTTTCCCTAAACTATACATGCTGCATATCATTTACTATCCTTACATATTATTATGTCCCCTCTTTATCAAAATATTCAAGAAGCTAGAAAAAATCCAAATATTTTATTATATTAATTTGTTGCATTTCAAAAGTTTTAGTTTAAATCTTTAACATTTAAAAGGTAAAAAACTGATATTTCTAAATGAGAGCTGAAAAGCGAGCATATATCTGTGGATAAAAAAGCATGCGACCTCAGCTCGAATATAGTTGCATGGCATAAGGAGTGATAAGCGTCAGGCAGTGTACTCTTGGTATTTACTAAACGTCCATGAAAGGTCTCAAATTAAATTCATGCCGTCTATAATCTCTCTCTCGAATCTCAAAATTTTTTCCAGTATCTTTTTACATATACCTCGTCCAGATGTTGACGGACCTAGCATATGGAAAAGAATGAATACGAAAGGGAACGATTGCGAACTGTAAAAAGAAGTGATCTCTCTATAGAACGATATCATAGGATAATGAAATGTGTGCAGCCTCAGACTACCGATGTATGAATGCTTCTGCGAGTTTAAATGCGTGTGGCTGTTATCTCTGGTCCTCGCTCTCTACTTGATACCAGAATAAAGCGACAAGCATCCCTGAGTATATGACATACCATAAGAAATGCTTTTTTATTCCTATCTTACCTTCGATTAACTTTGAATATTTCTTTTTTTAATTCTAATTTTTTCTCGAAGATTCTAGACTGCAGAAGAATTTTTTTCACAGGCAGGAATTTTGAGTTAAAGAATCATCTATCAGAAATTTTCAAATCAAATTAATAAGCAAAATAGGATGCCATGCATAACCCTTATATCAAATTTCATCTGTCCACCGGCATCTTTTACGCATTAAACAACTGAAGGTAGGAATATTTAGCTAAAGTATCATCTATCAGGAAGCAATAAGTCATATAAATAGTCAAAACAGGATGCCATATGTAGGTCTCCATATAAAATTTCACCTATACACCTGCATCTTTTGCTCATTTCACGAACGTCTTATCATTAGGATCATCAGGATCCTTCGAGAACATTCTCGAAGCTTAGCACGGACACGAACCCTTTTTTCCAGAAAATTTAGCACGGACACGAACCACTAGAGGTCGAAGTTTCTCGATGCCGGTAAGGTAGGAATCGTGAGCCAGAACCCGCCTTTCTCATCTACTGTATTTGTATAAACGTTGGTCTATTCTGTTAACAAGAAATATTTTTATAGTCAATTATTTGACCTTCTTAGAGCTTAGAATTTTTTCACTCCCCCCCCCCCCCACCCTCCGCAGAGTTGAGAATTTACCTTTTTTGTAAAAGAGTATTATTATTTTGTAAACAGTTCCACAATTTTATTAAATTCATACTTTTTGTTTAAGAATACAATTATTTAGGTAAAAATTAACTTTTTTTCATGAAATTTATAGGTTGGGTTGAAGTGGCTATTGATAATTCCATATAGAACCACATACACCCAGAAGTCTATTAGAATTAATGAGACATTTCCCCAAAAGAAATAAAGACACCAATGGGAGCATATAGAAAACACCTCAGTGGCTGTTGGTAATTCCATATAGGGCCGTATAGAACCAGAAGTCTGAGAGAATCAATGTGGCATTTACGTAAATGAAATAAAATACCAACAGAAACGTATAGAAACTGGCTTAGTAGCTATTAGTGATTCAATATAGGGCCAGATAGACCCAGAATTCTATCAGAATCAATGAGGCATTTACCAAGAAGAAATATAGATACCAACAGAAGCATACAGAAACCACCTCAGTAGCTGTTGGTAATTCAATATAAAACCATATAGACCCGGAAGTCCGTGAGGACCTTGGCACCGAAGGAACCGAATAGAGCCTCTACAAAGTACCGGTAAAGACCATATTGGGTCCCCATGCGGTTACTTTTAAAAAAACTAAAAAAAACAGCAATATCAACTTTTAAACTGTTGAAATTTGGATTCTACGTTAAATTTTCTATTTGATACTCACGAACTAATCGCAATACTTTTTTTTTGCAGCGTTAAAAATTTTTTTAAATGTCATCAACTTTTGCTGAAGGTGACTTCAAGCGCATCCATAGTAGCTCCAGTAGTATGTTGCGAGTGAAGTTTAAAAAGAAAATTATCTCACTTGCATCACAGCGTTATTGTCTGAGGTTTCCACTGCATGGCGCTAGCATCCAGACAAAATTCTTAAAGTTACCGACGGAACGCTTAGTAACTGCTACTAAAAGAAGATGCACTTGAAGTCGCCTTCGGCCCATGTAAATGACAGGTAATTTATGTTTTAAAGTTTTTAATGCTGCAAGAAAAAGTATTGCGATTACTCCGTGAGTGTCTAATGCAAATTTTAACGTACAATCCGAATTTGAACAATTTAAAAGTTGATTTTGCTGTTTTTTTTTTTAGTTTTTAAAACAGGAAATGAATTGGGTCTTTACGAGTACTTTGTAGAGGCTCCATTCGGTTCCTTCGGACGGCCAGGGGATCAATGATAAATTTACAAAAATGAAGTAAAGATACCAATAGAAACTGAGAGATAATAACTTAGCTACTGCTAGCAATTTCATATAGATTCTTATAGAAGTACAAGTTCTATATGCAATATACCTTGACAACAGGCAATGCTTTGCGTATTGAGCTTCCTTCTATCTAGTTCTATAAGTTCTTTTATGGAGGGAATGCAATATTCACACCGAATCAGTGTGACGGTACAATTATCGGCAAACTTTCTCCGAAAGTAGTGCCTTATTCCATAAATGACAATATACAAGCTCTCTGTATAAACGGGTAGATTATACAAACATACAAAATATCGATAATATGTTTCACCCAATATCCTCTGAAAGATACTTTTATTGGCATGAGAAACAAACTTTGAATGTTTGCACAACTCAAGAGCTGTCTCCAATAAACGGTTGTAGAAGTCTAGCGCTCCGTTTGTGGACCCTGAGAGCTTGTAAAAAATGTTTTAAATTTTAATTTTGTAAACATATATTTAAATATAAAATTTAATTACGCATCTTCTTTTGCTGTGAAAAAAACTTATAGCACGTGTAAAAATATGTGTTGAAGCTTCCTTTGTTCTTTGTTTGTAAAATCTTTTTGTACGTATCAAATTATTGAAATCTTTTAAAATCTTCTCAAATTTGTTTAAATCTTTTGAAACAGTTAGATGTTTTATAAATATTTGTGAAATATTTCTCATTAATTTGGAATCATTGAAATATTTGAAATCGCTTCAAATCTTTGAAAAAAATGTTTAAAATGTTTATTTTTACAAACAGATATTTAAATATGAAATTTAATTGCGCATATTCTTTTTCTTGTGAAAAACTTATAGTACGTGTATTTTTTTAAATAAATAAGAAACACTACTTTTCCCCAAAACCAAAATTTTATTTGTTTTTTGACTAAAACTCGTACTTGTGACATTATTTTGTTTGCAATTTTATTTGAATTCAAATCTGCATCTCCTGATTTTATTCACACTTAACCGCCTCCACGCACCCAACCTTTTGGGAATTCGTCCACTCATTTGGGTAGTGTTCGTATAAGGTGTGCTCGCTCCTGAATGAATCAATGTTGGTTATACTGGGCGCTTCATTACCTGCAGACTTGAAGCATAACAAATGGTATATTTTTATTTTCTCTCTAGAGTCGCCCATAGGAAAATCTCAGAGACTTGGAGCGAAGCGTCGCTCGCCCTTTTCTCTTCTCTAGCCAAAGAGGAGAAGAAAACAGGTCAGCGTCTTCTTCTAGGGATGGGTAATGCTCGGCGAGAACCGGTTATCGGTTCCACGGTTCCAACGGTATGCGACGGTTCCGAGGAACCGAAGAACCGGAAGTGGGAACCGGTGCCGGTTCCATTATACACCCAATCCTAAAAATTCCCGCGTTCATTCAAAAATGTTACTATACTACTTACTATACAACTATACTAGATTATACAACTTTCAAATGATTAAAATGCGGATTCTACTTTAAAATTTTTAACGTAAAATTCGAATCTCAACAATTTAAATGTTGATCTTGCCGTAATTTGAGTTTTTTAAGAAGGAATCGAAAGGGGACTAAGTGGGGTCTTTAAGAGTATTTTGTAGAGGCTCCTTTCCCTTTCTTCGGTCCACCAGGGTATACGGCATGCTCGTCCGACTCCATCGTGCCATCGCGCGTAGTCAGTAGTTACGCATAAGTTTTGTACAGAGAGCAGAAGAGAGCCGAAGAACCGATTGGAGAGCCGGTTCCATAACCGACTCTAAACCATTGAGGGCCGGTTCCACATAACCGGTTCTGAGACACGAAGAACCAGTGCTTGCAAGGAACCAGAACCGGTTTGGCCGTTCCTATCTTCTCCGCTATACAATATCGTAACGAACGTCTCAGAACTCTTTTTTGAGGGTTAATAACAAAAAATTTTATTATGCTAAATAAAAATTGTATGCATGTGCATCATTTCGAGTTCGGGACATTAATTACTATGTTTATTTGTAAGTCCAAAGTTTTCGGCCAAAAATATTGTGTAGTTTGGAATTAACGTTGGAGAAAATTGTAATACACATAACCTCGAAGTACACATACATGAAATCCATCAAATTTAGAAAAATCAAATTTTTTTAATTAACCTACAAAAAAGTGTGCGGGGACGTCCGTTAGCATGTTCGCTATTATTCCCCTGATTTTGAAGACAAAGTATTTATTATTCTAGGAAAAAATTCGCGGGAATTAAACACTTATAAAATCGACACCAATTTCTAAGCGTCACACAAATTAATCAAATTTAGCAAATTTAAATTTTTTGATTAACCTGCAAAAACGTGTGCCGGGACGTCCGTTAGCATGTTCGCTATCATTTACCAAATTTTTAAGACTCAATATTTATTATTCTAGGAAAAAATCCGGGGAAACCTAAAACTGATAAAATCGATAATTTTGTAAGTATCACATGCCTTTAACTTTGTGTCATGAGTTTCGTTGTGGGGAGAAGAGAAATGATCTTAGCGAATGATTGAGAAATTTGTGGCCAGCTGTGTTGCTCGACTCTGCTTGCGCGAAGAAAAGGGAAACAGGATGAACCTCGAAGCTAGAGTTCTGAACCGGTTATATTACTTTGAGAACGGTAACAAGAATGAGGATATTACCGAGAATATAACCGAGAAATAAATTCTTCAAGAATTTATGGGAATTTAAGAATGTATTTTAATTGACAGAAAATTGAATTTCTTGGTTAACTTAGCGATTTTTTATTGTTGGAAACACATTTTAAGTATATAAGAAGCATCCGCTCTAGTATTTGAAATGGAAAACACTTGTGAAAGAAAGTATTGCTATTATTCGTATTATGAATGCATATTATAGGTTATGTCGGCGCAGAACCTGATAAACATGTAACAGTTTTTAGTCGTTATAAATAAAAGAATGAAATATTTTATACTTTACAGATATAAAGGTGACTATTTAAAAAAGGATTAGCGCTTGGTACTTGATAATTTTATTATTTGCCTGAATATTTTAAATTCCTGAAATTCCTAAGCTAGAGAATAATTTACATATAAATGCAACCGTTGACATAACGTGAACAATAAAAATATCGTTAAAAATCATAAATTCTTACATTTTTTTAAATTCTCATAAATTCTGTCATATTCTCTGTTATATAACCTAAACTTAAGTTCTCGGGAATTTAAGAACTCTACACGAAGCCTTGAAATACGCAACGTGCATCTCTCAGGACTAAACGTCGCAAGGCTTGAATTTAATATTGCAAGAAAGGCGCGCTTCTCGGCTGCCGAAAGAACTCGCAGCGAGAATGGACGCTGCTCGAATCCTCTGCATTGAAGAAGCTCGCTGCGAGCTTCGCGAGCCTCGACGAGAAAATAGGCATGCATGTATATAGTGATTTTTTTGGGGGGGAATTTATTTCTATTAGTTTTCCAGTGATATTCCATAGCAGTAAATTGACATATAATGAAAAATGTGATTGTCATAAGCGAATAACATAAATAAATATAGCTATTTGTGTAATTTTTTATTGATTGATTTACAGCTACATAAATTTCAATGTGGAAAATGTACTCTGTAGATCATTGGTCTTTGGTCTCCATTATTTTGTACCTTTTTCGATATGTCATTATTCATGTACAAATTCAAAAGTTTTTTTTCTATTTATGTTTTAATTATTAATATTTGAAAGTTGTTTATTTGTTTCTACAATCATTTTGTTTAGATTTTATTCCAAGATACCAGTATCTTTGTGCTGGCATGAAATAATGAAGAATGTCCATCATTAAAAGAAATTTTTAATATAGGATAAATATATCCTTCACTTCTGAAAAAACATTTTCACTGTATACCAAATTAGTTTAATTTTAATCTCAAAATCTAAATTACAAGCATAAAAGTTCATTTTTATCCCAAGAGTTTAATTTTAAACTAAAAAAAATCAATTTTCCATGCAAAATAAAATAGGTCAATTCACACTTCGATGCTTAATTTTCATCCCATAAAAGAGAATTTTGCAACAAAACAGTTACATTTACAAGAAAAGTGATGATTCTTCAAGTATTGCAAATAATTTTTAACTACGCTCTTGAACTTTGAACGAATTGGTTATATTTTCAATTAAGAAGATTTATTTCCTGGAAGAAAGACATTCACAACACAATACATCAGCTCTCTAAAAAAATGAGTTTAATTGTTTATGTACTTCAATTACAAACGTTCATATGAACAGAAAGAAAATAAATTTAATAAAAAATTCTGCTTAAATCAATAAGAAGGGTAAAAAATAATATTCTGTCGGAAAAATTTTAGAATAAAAATGTTTTTAAAGAGTTACCCTGCCCTCACACATCACCCATTATTCAGACCTATCAAATAAAAGTTTGATTGTCGATATTCAAAATAATACAAACACCAAAAATAATGAACTATTACGTTCATATTCATACTTCGGCATCGCCGTCATCGTTGTTTTTAATAAAATTATAGATAAAAATTGAAAAAGTTAAAACAAAGAAAAATACAAAAAGAGATACATGGAAAAAAATTGTGCAACTAAAAGAGATCTACGAATTTGTCATGAACTACTTTTGTATAGGATAAGTAGTTTTTGTTTTATTGATGAGAACCATAATTGAAAATAAGAAAATTAAATTGTGTACAAACGATACAAGCAACGAGAATGAATTAGACAACATTTATTCAACCAACAAGGAATTACAAGTTTCTTACAAATATGTGGATTTTTTTGATAGTTAGTGGAGTTTTTTTCTTAATCGTAAAAAAAAGATTAAAAATAAAAAATATACACTAAAATAAAGCACTAAGAATTTGAGCATAATGTTGAAAGGTTGCTTTTTTTTGACAAAATCTAGTTGGTTTTTACAAATAAAACAAAATATACAAAAAAAGGAACGTTTTTCTTCTCTTGACTTTTTTCGATAGTACGCTTTAGTTGGCTTTAAATGTCCATTTTCGTTAGATTTTTTGGATTTTAAAAATACTACAAGTTTGGTCATTTTTCTTACATATTTTTAATTGCTGTCGATGGAATTTTCAGATCTTGGAAAAAGTGGTAACAACAATGTTGAAAAAACTCTAACTTTTTGAATTTTAATAAAAAATTAGTGGTTACGAACTCGATCTTTCTTTTTGGTCCCTCAAACTGTGTGCCAAAGCTAAATCCAATCCGGCTAGTCTTTCGAAAGTTATACGGTATATAGACGAGGAAAACAACAATAACGACGACGACGCCGCACAGTAGGAAAAAAATGACTTTTTTGGTTCGAAATAACGTACAGCCCACAAATATTGACCGATTTCAACAAACTTTTTGTTTATTTGATAAGATTTCTAAAGAGTTGTCGAGCCTCATTTTTTAAATAGGTTTTCAATTTTTTATAAATAAACAAATATAATGGAAAAATGGCAATTTCTTCTATTTGATGTTCCTGGTGCTCGTCAATAACAGGAAAATGGTTGAAATAGCCTACGTTGCATAGAGTAACATTAGTTAAAGATGTCACAATATTACACAATAAACATAAAAAGTTTTTGTAAACAAAGGACCGCTCTCTCTCCCCCTCTCTCTTTCTCTCTCTTCAAACTATCGATCATGAATGATTTATGAAAAAAAATATTAAACCCTAAAAAACAGCCTCTTGAAAAAAACGAAAAATTTTTTAACTAAAGAGGTGAAGTTGAAACAATTAATTTTTAACTAAAAAAACCAGTATTTTTATAATATAGTTAATCTTTTAATCACAGAGTGAATCTTACGCTAAAGAAACAACGTCTAAAAAATATTAACATATTTTTTACAAAAAGATTAATTTTCCAAGAAATACTACATTTTTGGACAAAAAAGAATTATTAGCTGAATTAATGAAATGTTCACTTTAAAAAATTAATTGTTAACATAGAAATGAATTTTTAACACAGTAGATTAATTTTTAGCTAAATAGAAGTGCAAAAAATGGACAATATCATACAATTCGGCATTATACAGCAAATTCCAAATTTTGAAAATTGCTGTAATTTTTATTTCGACTTCTGGATCTTGTCGATTTTCTTACTGTATTTATTAAAACACAATTTATTATAAAACAATTTTTTAACCACAAGTTCTTATTTATCTTATCTTATCAAATACCAAAACATAAATCATAAAAGAAACTATAAATATATACAGCGAGTCATTTTCGGCATGTAGGTCGAGGTATACAATTATTTTTGGTTGAAACTGGGTTGCCGTTTTAATCGCAGAAAAAAGTTCCGGGTTTTTTCTGGCTCGCAATTTTTCATGGTCAATGAAATTAAAAAATTCGATCTCTAAAGCTTCAAATTTCTCCATTTGAAGTAATGAAAACTAAGCTGCAAATCGTGTTAAGTGATTCTACGCCAGAAATATTGAAAATTAAACGATTACATTTCTGTTACAAATCATAACACTTGTTAAATTAAAAGTTAAATTATTTTAATTTAAAATAGTTTATAAATCCTGAAAAAACTTGTTCTTAATCTTACACAATATAAATATTTCCTTAAAATATTCCAGATTCGTTTTTGATAATTTTTTAAACCTTTTATATTTTCAAATTAGTTGAGTTTTTTCCTAGGAATAATAGATGTTTCAAATTTATCATACACCAAAATTTAAGAAATTTACTTCTAAATATCTTTTTTTGCAATAGAAAAATGAAAATTATAACGTTAAGAGTTTAGTTTTTTTGTTTAGTTATGAATATTTGATTTCTAGTCAGGAATCTTAATTGAACAGTGAAATATTTCTAAATATTAAGCAATTGTTCTTTTTCTTTAGACATTTTCAAATTTGAGACTAAAACAATATTTTAAATTCTAATAAAAGCCTTTTATTATGTATATATATTTATTTTGAAGTTATTTAAAATTGAAAATGGATTTTAAAGTTTTAATCGCGAGTTTCCATTTGTTTAATTGCTAAGACTTTCCAATTGAAACAGTTTAACTTTTAACGTTAAAATTGGAAAATTCTTCAATTTTAAACACATTCCGAATGGTGTTGTGAAATCAATTATGATTCACTTGTGAATCATTGGTGTCCACTTCAATTAAAAAGAATCATAATTTATATTCGCAGTTGATAAATTAAAAATGATTTCTATCTAAAATTATAAATCTGAAACGCTTCTAATTTTTAATTTCTTAAGACTTCAAAACTGCATTCTAAAATTCGAAATGAAAAATGTACGCTTAAATATAAAAATTAAACAGAAAATTCTGAAGTGAATGATTTTCGAATTACTTACTGTAAACTGAATGATATAACAGGAAAAAAGCAATTTAGGTAATTGTTTGACAAACTAATTTTTGCCCAAACAAGATAATTTCCAAATAGTTAAAGCTATACTACTAGACCTTGCTTTCAACCGGAAATATATTAAATTTTTGTATTTACCTTCGCTAGGATGAAAGTTGTGAAAATTGAAAAGCTAAAATTTATCAGAAAATGCGGTTGCGTTTGAAGTTTATATTTGAAACTTAAAGAGAAATTGTAATTTCGTTCTTATCCAATTTGATATTAAAAATTTTTTCAATTTATAATAATTTTGTTATTGCATTTATATTTTGATACCATCTAAATTAAAATTTGTCATTTGGACAATATTTGTTGAATTAACACTGAAATATTGACAGATATATTTTTTTTCATGGATTAAAAAATGAAGAAATTACCAAGGGCAAAATGTCATTGAATGACATTTTGAACCTTCGTTCTTTATAGGTGAATTTTAATTCATGATTTCTGAAAATTCTTGACTACGTCTGGTTTCATCGAAAAAATTTTTAATTCGTGAATTTGTTTTCATTTACTCCTTATTATGTATTTTTTATGTATGTTTTCTCCTTATGTGTGCTTGTCGACTTTCTCGAAGAAAATGTTGAGATTTCCGAAATGCTACGACATTAATAACATTAATAACACAGAAAATTGTTAACAGAATTTCAGCTTAATAACACATTTTTTAGCTCTTTTTAGGTAAACTACTTTTATCTATTTATTTTGTTCGTTGCTTATGTCGTTTGTCCAAACACTTATTTCACAATTTTTTAATTTTCTTCTTTTTTTCGCATCTTGCACAGTTTGATCACTAAATTAAATGTTTGATTTTTCAGTATTCTTGGTGCTTTCAAAATTTTAATTTTCGATTATTAAAAATAATTTGAAAAGTTGCTATGATAATCTTGTAGGTCTTTCAAAAAGCAACGTTTTTCTTCTATCCAGTTTTTCTCAAGTCACGTGTTGGTTAGTTTACAATTTTAATTTTTTTTTTAATTTATTGAAAATGCTATAATTCTGGTAATATTCTTTTTATCAAAAGAAGTCAATATGATAAACTGTTCGAATTTTCAATTATTATGTATAGCCGCACATGGATGTTTTATACCTTGATTTTCGCCCAAAATAACCAATTAACTTGATCTTTAGTTTCTGACACTTAACGTGTCCAGGCGTAAAATTTTACATAAATGTAATACCTTTTCTAATGAGAATGTAAAAAATATATATACTCTGAGTAGAATAGCAGACTTACAATGGCAAATTCTTGAAGATTAACGATCTGCAATTTAAAAACTCTTCAATTTAGAATACTTACAATCAGATCCCTTGAATTTTGAAAGATGTCTAAATAACAAATAAATAACAATTAAATTAATAAATAAATTTAAATTAATTAATTTAAATCTAAAAAATTTTAAATTAAAATTAATTGAATAAAAAAATAATATAAAAATTCATATAAATTGTCATGATTTTGAAGATTAAAAGTCAAGAACTCTCAATTCTAAATCTTCCTAATTCATAAAATTTGACATGTATATCATGAAAATTAATGAATTTTCAATTTTAAAACATAAAACTTGTGTAATTTTTATTTATAATTTTTTTAATTTATATTCAAATCTTGAAGTTATAATTAAAAATTCATGAATTTTCAAGATACAGATATCCAAATTATTCCATTGTTTAGATTTAGACTTATATTTCAAAGTATTAGGTTAAAAATTATAATTAATTCGGGACCCAAAAAAAATCATATTTGAGAAATTTCAACGGGCATGTTCGTCAAATCGTTCTCTTAGGGAAATAAATTTACCCATTTTTTTTTATTTAAAAAAATATATTTTTTAGCCTTTGCTCTGAGGGTTCAAAGTTTTCTGATTTAAAGTAGAGAAGTCCTAACACCAAATATAGGTTTGACCCAGAGAGCAGTTATAGATTTATCAACTTATTATTACTCTGCCATTCGGCTAATTGTCAGTGATCGGGACGTAATAATTAAGAAATTTTAAAATACATGCGGGAAATTCATCTGTCAAATAGCCTAGAATATTTGTCGAAATTGCTAACTATACAAATATAAAAATACACACTTAATAATATTAAAGAACTACGTATCGTTATTGCATTAAATGTTTTATCTGTTTGAATAAAAATATAATATTGTGAAGTAAATAAATTGTAGCTTATAAAAGAATATAAAAAGATGAGAAATAACAAAGATATCTTTGGAAATAATGAAATAACTTTAGAAATATTACAAAATATATGAAACAGAAATATAAATTATACAATTAATTTTCTCTCTGGTATCTATTACAATAAACATGCTTTACAAAGCGTGGATATTTAACGTTTCTTATGAAATGTAAAAACGCTTTAATTGGCAATTTACTCTTGAGTTAAATGTTTCTTGTCCAAGCTAAGTTACCATCAGTGCGCCTCGAAGTTATGCCGAGAGTTGCTTACAGCGCTCCAAATGGCTCTTGGCAAACTATATCGATGTGTGATATCTACGTTTATTGCTCAATCTCTGCTCCCGCGAAGCTCGCATAGAGCATTCTTGCTCGTAACGCTGCGAAAATATAAACAGGAGAAGAGCTAACAAGGAGCGGATTTTCCGCTCTTCACGCATTTAGCTCTCAGTCCCTGAAAAATCCGAGCTTTAAAATTGCCTTACCTGCTCTCTGCTTCGCTGAATAGTAGAACACATTACAACAATGATGCTGTCGAGGAAAATTTCTTTCTTTAAATTTTTGCATGCAATTATTATAGAATTTTTTTGAAAAAAGCAGCCTGTATCCCAAGTCTTTATACCCTCTATTTCATTTCTACAAAAAATCAGACAAAATGGCTTAACCTCCTTGCCGGACCGAAGGCGCTTCAAGTGCATCTTCTTTTAGTAGCAGTTAATAAGCGTTCTGTCAGTAACTTTAAGAGTTTTGTCTGGATGCTAGCATCACGCAGTGGAAACCTCAGACAACAACGCTGCGATACAAGCGAGAGAGAATTTTATTTTTAAACTTCGCGCACCCAGGCAGATCGTAAAAGGGGGGAAATAAAAGGGATGAAGATAGTGGGGGGCACATTCTCAGTTTTTGACCAATCAGCATCAAATTTTGCACAATTATTCTTCGGGATCCTGGACAGGTCATAGGAGTATTGGGGGACGATGGAGTGGGGGAGGCACAGTTTTTGAAATATATAAAATCAAGTGGCCTTAAACGTATGATGATTATGAAAATCAAGTTTTTGACCATTGGCATCAAATTTTGCACCAATATTCTTTGGGCTTCCAGACAGGTCTAGACAAGTCTAGAGCAGTTTTCGACCAATTGTATTCACAATTTGTCCCACATAATTTTGGGGATCCCGGGCAGGTTGTAGGAGTATTAGGGGATGATAGAGTGGGGCGGGAGGGGGGCACCGTTTTTCATATATATCAAATCAAGTGGCATAAAACGTAGGCTTCTAATGTGAATTCAGAGTTTATTTACAAGTTATATTGAAATTTCACGACCAATTTCAAAATTCAAAAAACTAGATTCAATGACTCAAGTACAATTTTTATAATTAAAAACAATTACAATTTTTTGTACTTAAGTTAATATTTCTGTTTTACCTTCTCAGAGTTTTTTCCAAGTTTAGTTTAAATTTCTTTGTAGACTTCGCATTTTTCAGAACGAAATTCTACTACAACTTGAGTACGAGTTTCAGGAGTTGTACGAGTACAACTTAAGTACGAGTTTTAGGATTTAAAATTAAAAAACGCCTTTTTTATTTTATGTTTTTCAGTTTTTAATTATTTTTTTGCATTTAGAATTTTTCTTATTTCACAAGTGATTTCGAATTTATAAAAACTGTCTTAGACAACTTTGATACAATTTTAGTCTTATGTAATAAAAAGTTCTTCATCATGTATTTTACATGTTTTTTTTATAACTTTATACTACTTTTATTGCATTTTCATTTCACAATAAAAACAGAGTGTGAATCTAACGCTAATTTCAGGGAACACTATCCCTCCAACAAAAATTAGTCTTGGTAGTGTGAAAGGTACTCCTTCACAAGGTATCGTTTCCCTCGGACTTGGGGTACGAAATGTCACCTACTGTCAATTATCTGATCTGTACAGTTTTGCGGCAAAAATAATCGAGGAGTTTCGTACCCCAACTACAATCGAGATTAAACATCATCTAGAGGGGCCATTCCGAGTTGGCGAAGCCGCCGCCGCAGAGCACGGTACATATATAGTAAAAAGATGTCACAGTCGTCGCTTTTTCAGAAATTCTGGGGATGGACTCGTGGGAGACTTTGGATAGTCTATGCCTGTAGAACCTCCTACGAGGGCTTTACTTTCCATCCATTCCTTTTCATTATTCGCAGACCATCGCAAGGGCCCCACTGGGAGCTACCGTCATCTGAAAATGAGATAGTCTCTCAGGAGAACAGCGGAAAATTACACCTATGGCCACGTCTCATGACCGTGAGATGGGTGATCACATAGTATAATGAAATCACTACGACAGGCCGGCTGTCTTCGTGTCTTGAGGACATGAAGCAACCCAATGATGACAGCTTTCTGCATCCATCTCACAAGTGCATTAGCATACTTTTCGCACGCGGGTATGGCTTTAAGATTACAAACCAGAAAGCACCTCCGAGAGCACTAATCACAAGGACAATTACTTCAACCAAATATTTTGGGTACAGTCAATGCAGCTCCCTTTTAAGATCTTTTAAGGCCTCTCTTCAAACTTCATTTTCCTTTTAAGACCACTTCCTTTTAACACCTCTCCTATTTAAATATTACATCTATTAAAAACTGACTTTTTGTAGGTTAAGTCAATGGGAAACTCCATGTTCTTTGCGCGACACCTAAATATTAAGCATTTCCGCTCAAAGTTGGAGATTTTGTTTTTTGGAATTCGAACAGAACTAAGGGGCGAAAGCAATGAGATTCAGATAGGAAAAAATAGGGGCCACTCTATTTTTTATAAGTAGCTGTATAGTAGCTGTACCAAGGGTACAGGGCTAAAGGCTCTACGCTACCAGAGAGTGGTGTCTCAACCAGTGGCTCTGTGAAACCGGACCATCGCATGCGAAGTTCTGTAAGGGTAGTCGAAATCTTTCCCTAGGTGCTCGTGGAACAATAATGATAACATTAAACATAGTTATAAGTGCGGGTTAAAACAATCGAACCCGCAGGACAGCGACAATGAGTCGACCAACGTTTCCAACTACCCTAGAGTTACGAGAGCCAATCTAGATGAAATCAATAGAATGGAACGCCCGAATCTCAATACGAGGTGTGTTCAAAAAATAAGGTGACTTTATGACTTTCTCAAAAAATATTTATTCATTCCTCAATATTTATGTTGTCCCCTTCAAAGTAGTCCCCCTCAGATATATTACACTTGTGCCAACGCTTTTTCCAATCATCGAAGCACTTCTGATAGTCATTTTGTGGTATAGCCTTGAGTTCTTTGAGCGATGCAGTTTTTGTGACACAGTTCTCCGTGACTTGAAGAAACGAATCAGAATAGTTATCTAATTTTCGGCCCCAGTCGTCTGATCATCGGAGCTCTTGAAGGTGCCTAGCTTTCTCTGGTTAATAGCCTTAAAAGCATCCCCTGCGTGTCAACGAAATACTTTGTAACTTACAGAGAAAATGGAGAAAATGGTCATTCGTGGGTCCAGTGCGGTCATGAAACGTGGTTACAGCTGAAATGTTACCGCGATTTCGCCGGTAGCGAGTGCAATTTCCTAGAATGACATCCGCTCCTGGTAAAATCCCTCGGTTGTCCTTATGACATGTGTTTGTGTGTGTGATTAAAAATTGCAATAATTTAGACTAATTGATTTTGTTTTAGCTATATTTATTGATTTTTTATTCTAGTTTAATTAGTGACGAAATATTAGAAAAACTACCAAGATGAAGTTGGGCTTTACGATAGAAGAGTGCAGAATCAAACACCCTGAATTGACAAACGACCTTTTGGATGAATTAAGAGTATGGGGTGAGCAACGAGGACTTCCAAACATTCCAGATGAACAACTAGCTTTATTCGCTCATAGTTGCTATTTTAATAAGAACGCAAGTATGCAATGCATGGAAGTATATTATAAACTGAAAGCAACAACTCCTGAATTTTTCAACAACAGAGATCTTAGGGCAGAATATCTTCAAAATTCCATGAAGGCACTGTAAGTAGTTTTGAATGTCTTATACGAAAGAAATATATTTCTTAGTATTAGAGTTTCAAATCAAATAATAAATTATGTCTTGTAAAAATACATGTATATTTACTACACTGCAAAAATAATTGGACGGTACACGCGATTCTCGTTAATCAAAACGTATTGCATTACTTACTTAGTTACAGCTATACGGAATGGCTATTTGTGGCGTACAATTTAAATGAAGTATTATAGCCAGACTAGGAATATTTTAATTCTAAATTATCCTAAATCGAATTCTGAAGTTATACAATTTTGTAGCAGAATCGTTCTTGTCAGAGTCTGCATTTTGATCTGAGTTAATTAAACAAAATTTCCGTCTAAACTAGACATGTTTATATTTTGAAACATACATATGGAAAGTGTACGTGTTATTAGTATTTCACCATTAAACCAATTCCCTTTCGGGTTAAGCGTGACTCACTCGGTTTATTTGAATAACACATTCGTTTCACAAAACTGCTCCAAACCAGGTTGCTGATCAATCTTTCTGGCAATCCCTACTATTATATTTCTAGTACATTTAATGAGCCCGAAACGATTTACGTCGTAAAATAAAAGGAACTGCTTTCTATAGTCTGTTTAGTTAAAATATTAAATCAGTACCTTTTATGAAGGAAGTTAATAATCCAATCAAATCATCAGGCCCTAAAATGGCTCTTCAATATTAAAGATCCAGCATGGAAACTACTCAGATAGAGACTTCGCCGTGAGGGATACTGGTATGCTGTCGAATATATAGAAGAGAAAGAAAATACAGTCGCCGATGCATTATCACGTATGTATCCAATGAACATCAACACCGAAGACGAACCTCTTGGAACAGACAGTGAAAATGCTGAATTGGAGCTCATGGAGCTTAGATTCCTTGAACCCAAGGAGGAAAGAATTAGTTGAAGGGGATCAGGCATGGAAAACAAATCGACTGCTTAACAAAGTTAAGACAAAGCCTGTCATTAACGGAAAAACTGAAACTAAATAGTGCATTTTGCATGGCATGCTCAAGTTCCTTCTTTATACAAAAATCCTGGTACATGGATTATTTTGTTATGATCACACAAACAAAGATTTAACGGAATAAGAAACAGAAAAACTTTTGCCAGAAGCACATCGAAACATCGGAACCGGTCACTTTGGATGAAATAAAACCATAAAACGACTTACAGAAATTATCTCCTGGGATAATATGAAAAATAAATTTTTCGACTTCATTAAGTAATATGACATCTGCCATACATATTTTCTTTTTCAAAATCAGTTCTTAATGATAAAGGAGTAAACTTCATATCACAATCAGTCTCAAAATTCGAAAATATATTTAGAATAAGGTGCATGATAACAATAGCCTTTCACCCTTAGATGAATGGAGAATTAAAGAGAACCCACACAACGATGAAGGATTTGTTTAATACCTTTATCGCCGATAATTAAACTGAAAGTAACTTAAACCTCATCCTTACTTGTTTGGCTTATAATGGAGCATTCCACGAAAGTACTGGGTTAACGCCTTTTAAAATGACACTTGGAAGAACAGCAAACTTGCCTTCGATCCTTACCACTACCAGTTCTTTAAACCATCAAGACCTATTGGATATGTGGGGGAAGCGGCATGAATCTTATTTAGCAAAAGAAAATATCCATGAAATTGGTAGTATACCTAAGACACTGTTCGGAACTTTGACAGAATCTGATTTGACATATGTTGACCGTAAACAGCGCAAACTTTTCTTAGAGAACAAACAGTTAGCTTACAGTCTTCAAACCTAATTACAGGTAATAAAAAAATTTTAAATTCTATCTCTTATCATGGCGAATCACTTATTGTACGTTACAAAGAAACCTCCGAGCGGCTCAATCAAATGAGCAGTCGAATAAGCAATAACAACAATTTTTTATTCATGTTAATAAGGTATGCTTTGCCATCCAAAGAAGTGAATTATTAAAATATTATTGACATGTCTGAAATAAGCATTGGCTGGTATAATAGGACATTATTCGACTCAATTTACCACTATTTGATGTTTACGAATATAAAATCCATCCTTTAATTCCGATACTGAAGCGACATGACGATCAATTTCTAATGCCCGTTCCGAAGAAGCAGTTTATTTTTTTGAATAATCTGAGAACATGTACATCCCTATGAATGAAAAAGTAATATTCAAGTTTAGGTTGCTCGATAAAATCAAAATCTGTCAACATTTTCCTCTAACTTACTTGTTAACTGATACACACATTTGTGAAAACCATATTATCCAAAATAGCATTAAAACACTGGATTGATCAACACGTGAAATATCCAACTAATCATAAAGGAAAAATTGCAGGTACTTTAAAGAAAATGTTATTTTAACCAACGAAGGTACACTAGTTAAATTAAAATAAAGTAAGGAACTCAGCAAACTCATCTTTTACACAAAAAATATTTATGTTTCGTATACCAGTAATGAACTAGATTTACTAAACGATAAACTACTACCAGTCCAAAATCAGATTGAAAACAAGCAATTACTGCAAGCACGTAGAACATTAAATAATATCCATAATGTTTTAAACAAAGTTAAAGATGATCTGCGATCTAGTATAAAAATATATCCCAAAAAGATGCCTCAACCTGTTTTGTAAAACGAAAGACATTAATAACGCAACGCAACGGTAACCATTGTTACCCACGTTTCACAGACAACTTCCGCACATGAAATTGAAAATAATAGGCCAGTAGTTCACGTACGACGTCTAGATAAGGTCCTCAGGGCCTCAGTGGTCCTTGCGTCGTATCTACGAGCAGTTCACTCTTTGTAACTTTCGATAAATAAAAAAAGTATGTTACATCCATCATTTAGTAAGTTTCACTCACTAGACCGTCACATGATCGTATTTAGAAATATTTTCAATACCGTGAAATTACGCAGAGATTAAATATATTTTTTTTCCTTGCATGTTATCAGAAAGTATGCAGAATGCAAACATCTATTTACTTTTTATAATTATAGTTCACTACCCTATTCCTACTATAAAGTATACGAAACTGTACAACAACTGATACGTATCCGCAGTCTGATACACTTACCCTTTAAGATAATTGTTATATAACAATCCAGCGGACACAAAAGTCCTAAAGTGGTCAAATAGACGTCATTTTGCAGATGCCTTGAGGACGTCCTGAGGAACTTTGAAAGACGTGAGGAGATTCAAAGTATGTCTTAAAGACGTTAAGTCCCATCACATATAGGTAAATTCTAAACGAACGCCCCTGTTCCATACTTTATACGCTTTATACGTTAATTACGGTTGCAGTTCCGAAAAGGTGAATTCTCAAATTCTCTTTAAACTCCGTTCTGTTTCTTTTACGCGCTGATTACGAATATAATAGTGAACATTGGCGATTAGATGATTTTTATGGAGCAGACTGTAATCACAGATATGATTTTGGTCAAACACTTACCCTTGTTTAACATTTTGTAATTGTAGAAAGGCACCCCTGTTACTTATCGCAGAAGTAATTTTGGTCATACTCATACCCCTTTCCAGCATCTCGCGGGATCAGGAAGGCACCCCTATGACTCGTCACACAAATAATTTTGATCAAATCCATATCCTTTCTAACACTTTAAGGGGAGTAAGAAAACACCCCTGTAAATAAACAAAGATATAATGTTGGGCTAACAGTTATCCTTTTCGAACATCAGGTGGGATGGAAAGGAGAACCTGTGACTTGTCGCAGAAATAATGTTGATCAAACTCATACGCCTTGCCAACGCCACATGAGAGGAGAGGTAGTCTGCAAAATTGCTCTTGTGCACTCCTTCTCGTGGGAGAAATCATCGCATCTGCCGCCAAAATGACTTGATGCTCTGAGCGTGCGCTACGGTCTCGTGATTCACAAACTTCTCTGAATGATTCACAGTTTTGTGAACGAGACCAAAGTAGTGTAATGACCGCTGTTCTCTCAACTTCGGGGCTCGCTTTAAGAAGACTGCGTTGGACTATCGCTCACTTATGCACGTCTGTTTATACCGCATTCCTGATTTGTCCAGCCTAAATATTTTATCACTCAAAAACTAAAACTTCAACTGATTATTGGAAATTAAATTTTTAATTTTTTTCTAAAATTTTATAACTATTTAAGTCCGGACACTTAAATTTAGCCCATCGTGTATAAGCTTTACAAGAATCAATATGGATTGCCCTTTCCTTCAGCTAGATTCTTTTTTATTAACTCAACTTGATTACCCTGGCGGACCGAAGGAACCAAATGGAGCCTCTAGAAAGTACCCGCAAAGATCCCATTCGGTTTCTTTTTTAAAAACTCGAAAAAACAGCAAAATCAACTTTTAAATTGTTGAAATTCGGATTCTACGTTAAAATTCCCTATAGAAGGTCACGGAATAATCTCAATCGTTTTTTTTTGCAACGGTAAAAAGTTTAAAAAAATATAAGATGTATAACGCCTGTTGACTGCTACTTACAGGCGATGTGTTTGAAGTGAAGCAATCAACAGGAGTTATACATCTTATATTTTTTCTAACTTTTTACTGTTGCAAAAAAAAATGATTGGGATTATTCCGTGACCTTCTATAGGGAATTTTAACGTAGAGTCCGAATTTCAACAATTTAAAAGTTGATTTTGCTGTTTGTTTTTGAGTTTATTAAAAAGGAACCGAATGGAGACCCAACGGGGTCTTTACTCGTACTTTGTAGAGGCTTCAGTCGGTTCCTTCAGTCCGCCAGGGTAGCCTAATCTCTCTTATTATAAGTATAGATTTTACACCAATAGTTGTGAGGATGTTCTCTGTGTATCATTCTGAGGATCCATGATCCTTCGACTACAGGGCCTTACTCGTATTTTTGATGACCTATCTTGCAGCCATCAATTTCTATTATTTCGCTAACACCTTCGATACAGTAAGATATGAGCATACAAGCCACTGCGAAATGTGACACTTCCGAAAGGGTACATTTTTATCTATTCTGGAGGATCATACTCAAATTGAAAATATTATATTTTTCATTTATCTGGATAAGAATTCGGAAAAATAAAGCCTCAAAAATAATAAATGCGCGTGAGAAACACCCGTCCGTTAGTATTTATTGCACGGACAGTAAAGAAAGACCTGAAGCTTATTGCACTGAACTAGCGAAAAAATGGATGCAACAAGAAATTTGTACCTTGTTGAGATCTAATAATTTCGTTCGGAACATTTTGCGAAATTTTGTGTACTGGCTGAGAAAAACGCAAAAAATTATGATTTTTATGGTTTTGTATGCTTTCACCATGAAAATAGTCTTGCCGCTGATTCAATTAGTTAATTGAGTAAATTACTTTCTAATTCTAAGTTCGAGAATGCTGAGAATTTCTCATATTTTTATTTCGAGTTCTTAAATGTTATTGATGCTTTTTCATCAACAATTACACCTTCATATAATTATATGATATAAATTAAGATTGCTTTTATATTAAAATTGACTTCAATTCAGATTATATTTAATTTATATTAATTTTTCCGAAATAGAGTGTTGTCGATTTTGTTTTATTTCTACTTAAATGATTTTTAATTCCATTTGTTGATGGGATATAAAATTTATGCGGAAATGCTTAGAAGTAGGTTGGAAAGACAGGCGGAAAAAAAGAGAATTATACCACACAACCAAACGGGCTTTAGAAAAGGGATGGGAATCATAGAGAACATCCACGTGCTCAAATATCTAGTTAATAGTAACCTATATGGTGAAAGAAAGAAAAGCTAGACGCACTGTTTGTCGATTTTAAACCCGTATTTAACTCAGTTAGCAGAAGGGTGTTATGGGCAGGCTTGAAATAAAGTGAGGCGTAGAGGAAGATTTCATAGAGAGGATAAAGAAATATTTGTGAATTCTAAGATATAGTTCAAGATAGGAAATAAGAAAGGAGAGGAATTCTGGGCAGTAAGAGGGCTTAAGGAAGGGTGTCCGATGAGCCTCCTTCTATTAAGTATTCTTCTGGCAGATTTAGAGGAGGAGTTGGAGAGGAAAGGGAAAGGATGGACAATGTTAGGGACAGGAAAATTATACGCATTAGCATATGCAGATGATGTTGTGCTAGTAGCGGATGATAAAAAAGGGGTATGAATGTGTTGATAAAAGTGTTAGAAGACTATGAGAGAAAAGTATTTAACGGTGAATGTGAAAAAGACTAAGATTGCGTATTTCAGAAATAAAAGGGATTCATTAGAGTACGAGTGGCGGGTAAATAGCATGGTTGTGGAGTTGGTGAATGAATTTTGCTACCTAGGATTTTGGTTTAAAACGAGAAGAGAAAGTAACCTAGGTGAGAAAGTGATTAGAATTCGCGAGTAAAGTAATAGGACAAGTATGGGGTATAGGAAGAAGAAGGTTCAAGGACGACAGGAAAAATATATTGTGCATGTTTGAAGCATTGGTATGGTCAATGCTATGGTCAGTGCTAAGCTTTGAAGTTGAAATTTGAGGGCAGAAAAAACAAAATAAAGTGGAAAGCTGGCGTCAAAGATTTTTGAGATGGATTATGGGAGTGAGTTGGAGCTGCTCAGGTTATATGCTGACAGAAGCAATATGACGGAAAAAATGGTGGTCAGACAAGTATAAAGAGCCTAGAACTTCTAAGAGAAACTAAGAAAGGGGGAAGGAAGCAAAATTGCACAAGCGTGTGCCCGGAAGTTTATGGATAAAGGGAGTACGCGTAACGTTTAGCGTTCAAAATAGGAGAATGAATAAAGGAAGAAATGAAGGCAAGACAAGGGGAGGAAAGATGCGGCAAAATAGTGGATTCAAGGTACAACAGCTTGTATAGAATGGTTAAGAAGTATAGAGAACCAGAGTACCTGTGAAAGATTTAAAAGGAGAGCAAATTGAAGAGAGTGGTCAGATTCTAAATAGAAGAGGGTGTAAGAGCAGGTCGATATTAGATCATAGAAGGAGATAATTTGTGTAGAATATGTAGGTATGAGCAGAAAACATGCATGTGGGCTAGGGTCATGTTGTGGGCTAGGATCTAATTTTAATATTGATAATAGTAAGAGCAAATGGAAGTCCAGGGCAAAGTCACAAGCGTTTTGAAATAATAATAATAATTTAAGACGATGTGTAGCAAATCGTTAGTTAGATAGTATAAGGATTGTTTGTGAGAAAACATTTAATGGTTATGTAAAGACTCTCAAACCCGTAAAAGGGGAAGAGTATAAACAAAATATAGAAGTTAATATTTAATTATAATGATAAAAACTTTAGTTTATCTTGGTATTCCTGTTTACTCTTCGAACTTGAAAAGGAAAAATAGTAGACACAAATATAAAATCAGAAGGACATTCACTTATTAGCCTAATAGCTTAGAATTTAAAATTTCTTCTAAATAAAAATTTAAATTAGGGTCGTTGTACGATTTACAACAATTGCATTTTTTAATAATAAATTACCTCCCTCGCAATAAAATGATACCCTTGACATATCCCTAGGGTATCTCGGTAAGATATAGGATATCTTGAAAAATGTCTCAAAAATCTCCCGGGATATCCACGGCATATTTTAACGATATCGAGATTTCCGCCAATTTTTTAAATTATGCTCAATACTTTTATATCAAATATAATAAATTTTTTATGTACCTCTGTCTGTTATTAAGTATTTAGATTTTGCAAAATAATGTATCTTGCTTCGCTTTCCACAAAATGAAGTTATTGCTTTTTCATTCGTTTTTTTTGCGATAAAAATTTGAATTTTCAATTTTTTGTAAGTAAGATTTAAAAAGTTGTTCGGACAATCTTGTAGGGCCCCAAAAAAGTAACTTTTTTTCTCTCTTGACTTTTCCCATATCACGCTTTGTTTGACTTCAAATGTTAATTTTCGTTTGGTTTTTTGGATTTTGAAAATGCTATAACTTTAGTAATTTCTATTTCGTCAAAAAAATGGGGATAAATTATTCGTAGTTTGATCTTCTATAAATAGCTGTTGAAAAAAATTTAAATATTAAAAAAAGTGGTCTCGCAAATTTTCAAAATGTTCTAACTTTTTTAGATTTATTTGAAAAAGCTGGCTAACAAACTAGTCATTTTTTCGTATCCTTCTAAAGCTTGCCAAAGGGAAATCGAATAATTCCTTCAATAGTTACCGGTTTTGCAGACTACAACGACAGCTACAAAAATGACAACGACGTAAAAACTATTTTTTCTGACTCTGGGGTCTCAAAACGTCGACTATTCATGAAATCCGCAAAAGTCATTTTCCACGTGAAATCAATACCTTATCATCAGGTTTAGAATGTAACAAGTCACTTTCTGGAAATGTTAAAGTTAGCTATTATTTTATCTGTAAAATCTAAATTGCGCAGTTTAGAGTTCGCACTTTTCAACGGCAAAATCATTTTTTATGATAACTAGACTACCATGTGCGTGTGCCAGCACACGCTTACTTTTGTATCCATTTTCATCATTTACCCAATTTTCGAATAACTATTCATTTGTTAAAATTTTACCGTATAAAGTTACGCTGATTTAGAATCTGAAATAATGTATTCAATGAATCCATGTAACGTAAAATGTACTATTACTATAAGTAATATTAAAGAGTTCGATATCATTCGAAGATTTTAATTTTTTTATATCATTTTAGTTTCTAGTGAAGTTTGATATTGCGAAAATAATTAATTAGTTGGAAATTAATTAATCAGTTAACAGAATAAAATCAATGAACCTTTATTTTCATTGATACTTTAAAATAATGTCTACTTTATATTTTTATAAAATTAGAATCTTTAATAACATTTTTAACTAGTTTCAGAAAATTTAAAATACATTTTTGAAATTTGAACTCAGATACACATGTTAAAAACTCACACAAACTTTCAAAAATTACATAATTGAAATAAAGCTATTTCAGAAATAAATCAACTTTTATTATACAAATTTATGTTACCCAATTAAACAGAATTAAAGTTAAATCTGTATGTAATTTAATATTGTGAAGAAAATTATTCAGCTGATAATCAATCAATGACTCAGTAGCATTAAAAGCAGGAACTGAGAGAGAAATACGTGAAGCGCGGAAAATCCGCTTCTCGCCAGCTCTTCTCCTGCAGCCTTGGCCAGCTCTATAAGGGAAAATGGCAAATTTTGAGAACTTAGGCACGGGGAATTAAAAGGCAGGGAGGAGAGTCAAATTAGTTCTCCTGCATATCGCAGATGGCGCTGACGCGAAACGCCGAGGGCCACGCGCGTGCGCGCAAAGCAAAATTGTTGGCTGTCGTCTGCTGCATTATGCAATGGTGACAGTTAAACAATTATTTAAAATGGTTAAAAGAAAAGTTTTCTGTGAGTGCGATTCTGGACTTAAAATATTAATAGCAAGCAAGTGATAGGTCATAAGTTCCCAATATGACGTTCAATATGTTAACAGTTTTCAAAATAATATGTCAAGAAGAATTTTTAAACTGTAAATCAAGGTTGCTTATTAAAAAATAAAACTTCCAAGGTACTTCTTCAGTCGCAATGTAATTATTTCTCTTCATAAAAATAAGGGAAAAATGAAGTTAATGAGATACAAAAAATAAGAAATGGAATTCTAATTGTCTTTTATTACTCACTTTTCGTTTCTTATTTGCTTCATTTTGTCTTTATTTTTCGTTGTTGGTTAATTATTTTGAGATTTAACACATATAAGGATGGGCATATACATATACATGCACCAACACATGGACGCTCATCGAAGTTCTCCTGCCCATCTCCGAGTGTACTGAATGTCACCAATTATTTTCCACAGAGGTGACCGAGCCTGTTCTCCTGTTTAGTTTTTATATTTTCTCAGCATTACGAACGAGATTGCTCTATGCGAGCTTCGCGAGAGCTGTGACTAGTTCTGGTCAGCTCAGCTTTACACCGACGTACACCGCCCAACAATTCTACACCGTAAAATTGTTGGGTGCAGCAAACTTTCGTCCCGAAAATTTCGTGAAGGAAGAGTTGCCAACTTTAATTTGGATGACCTACGTTACCGACAGTTTCAATCAGCTGGACTATGTAAATTATATGAGTTGGCAACACTTCTTACATGCTGTAATGAGCGGATATAATTCGCATTCTCGCTGCTAGGAACAGCACAGTCAGTGACGCAAATTCGCGGTTTCAGTTTGAATAAAAAGAAACTCAAATTTGAAAAGCGAGTCTTGAATTTAGAATTTAAGTATTATTTCGAAGAAAAGATTGGCAAGCAACAGTCGGGCAAATCGACATGGAAATGTTTGAAATGATAATCGTTTCTTGTACACGAATAAATGTATACACTAGATTAAGCGCAATTGCTTGAAAGTAATATTAATGTAACTCAGCTATGATTATTTAGACATAGGATATAGCAGGTTTGATTGCAGGATATATAAATCTTATATTAGATATACAATTGGCGACACTAGATCGTTAAAAAAGAACTGAAGAGTGAGTTGTTTGATTTTGGTTGAGACGATTAATAAGACCTCCGAGAAGTCGGTTCTCCGAATGATAACATAAGCAATGTGTGCGCCTGGACTTTATCTCAATAATCGGCCAAGCGTGAAGTCACGTACTCTCTTCCCATGAGAAGATGTATTATGAAATCGACGACGAATTAGGCACTTTTCAGAGTAGGGATTTGTAGAGCAAGTAAAGCAGGCTAATCAGAGAAAAACACGAAAGAGAGGGGAGGCTGAGGACCGCTGTGACGGTATCGAAGCTTCCACGACGAAACAAAAAGACAGATTAATCTGGTCGGCGGCCGCGACTCGTTCGTTAACTTGAAATTCGAATAAGATTTTTTCCTGTAAAGATAGATTTCAAATGACCAGACTAATAAATCTTGTTAATTCAATTAATTATGAATTTATCAATTTAATTATTTAAAAATACCCTTTTATTTAATCCTTTAGTTATAACTTGTTAAGATTTTCAGAAGAAGATTTCATCGCTGGAGTTGGGTTTTCAAACCTTTAATTGTGGAAACGGACTTGCTGTTGATTTATTCTTAGAAATGATAGAAAATCTTATTTTTCATACTTTTATTAATTATTCTCTTATTAAATCTAAAATATTTGAACTTTCGCGCGGTAAAAGACTGTCGGCTTGTTACATGGTGTCAGAAGTGGGATTCCACAAACTTTTCGCTGTGGAATCCCTTGAAAATAAAAAGACAAGTGTTTGAACTGTATAAACAGTGAGTGAAATAAACTAAGTTGAGTGAGTGATAATTTTAGTGAGTGATAGGTATAAAAGAAGAAGGATTCTGAAGTTCACTACCCACCAGGACATTCCAAATTCTCTAAGGACATTTTTGAAATTATCCAAGGATATTTGAAATAAAAATAAAAGATTTTTAAATGGATATTCGAAAATTTTCGAAAGGACAGTTTTTCAAGACATTTTGGACAAGAGGAAAGAAGAAGACTGTTATTTCCTATCTATCGACCCAGCTTCGACTTCAGTCGTCAAGAAAGAGGTCAAAAAGCCGAAGAAGATAGGAAAGGTCGTGAAGAAGACGTGTGACGACTTGGGAACCGGAAGAAGACGTGTGATGTGGATCATTGAAGGAAGAGGAATGAAAGCCGCGACACCCCCTCAAGGTTTTTGTACGGGTTTTTAGACCTGGAGGCATAGGGTACAATCAAAAGGTACCGGGATCGCAGACAGTAATCTGAAGGGACCCGTAGTCATCCCCCTAGATCACTGCAGGCTAAGAAGAAGAAAAATTATATATATACCTAAAATAGAAGGACAGCACAAGGAGAAGAACAGGACATTCAAGGACGAGGCTTATCGGCAATCTTCTGGAAAAGGACATCTTACGAAGGAGTCTGGAATTTAGGCATCCGAAGAGGCTGATTCGCGAGTGTTGGTGATTTTATTTTCTTGTGAAATCGGTGAAAATGTTAATCTAAGCCTCATTTAGAACTGACCGAATCCCTATTATACGAAAACTAAAAAAAAGATAAAAAAAAGGATTTGAAAATCCGATTTTTCTGCGCATGGTAGTGTTTGTAGTACATCCCTAGAACAAATTTTAGCCGTAATCAATCACTTAATCAACTCACTTTTTATGGCCGTTATGTGCTAACATATCGTTTAAATTTGAACAACATCGTTGTGACTGCGCTTCGGTAGCAGGTGCTCCAATTTTTCTCTCTTTTCTCCCTCTATCAACTTTTGAAATGTATTTTTGCACTGCCCATAATCAAGTTTTAGAACTGACCATTTTTTTTAGAACTGACCTTTTGGTCAGAGCTGCCGGTTAGATTATACCCTGGACCATCAGAAGTAGTAAGTCGATTTGCCCTTTTATATTGTTCTGTTGCGAAGCCAATCTCGGGTTAGACATTTTTTCGAAAATTTGCAATCTAGTTGTTCTGTAAAATCTGAAAAAAATAATAATATTAATATTTGTATTTATATTTATTATTTTGAGGTGATATTTACCTACTTATTAACAGTTGAGTCAACAAACATTTCATTCAAAATGCGTACGCGAAGTAAAGGGAGCAAAGCTGCAAGGGGTGGCCGAGGAGCTAGCGCTGTGGTAATCACAGAGAAAGCTGGTGATGCTAGGGTTGTAGGTGCATAATCAGGGAAAAGTTCGCGAGGGACAGGGCAGAAACGAGGTGCAACTAGCTATCTGTCAGTTGGCAGTCGTGGAGTGGGGACCGCACGTGGTCGTCCCACTGGTTCCACTCAAGCAATTAGGGATAATTTTGACCTAGAGTATGAGGAAGAAATAGAGCAAGCTGATTCTGTTGTTGATTTTCACTTAGAAAGGGAGGTTAATTTAAGAAAAAATATGGAAAATTTAGATTCAGAAATCGCAGCACGGAATCCATTAACAGTTTATCGTGCCCCTGCCCGCTCAAACACTTCACGCTTTTCTTGCTCAGAACCTTCTTCGAGTGCAAGTATTTCCGGTATCTTTGCGCTCCCGGATAAGGAACCAGGGAAACCAATTCCGTTCAAAACCGCTCTCACATTTATTCCAGCAAAATTTGACGGAGAAAACATGTCAGTGGGCCGTTTTATAAAGGATTGCATTTTCGCGAGAAATTCTATTGCAGCCGAAGATCGTAATCATTTATTTTTGGTAGTGCGTTCTAGGGTAGTAGGAGCTGCGTACAATGCCCTTGCAGATCGTGATGTAAATTCACTAGAGGATCGCTTGAAACATCTTAAAGTTACTTATGCTGAGCGTCGAACCTTGAACCAGCTTAATCCGGCTCTTTCTAAATTAGCCCAGCGCGAAAAAGAAAATGTTAGCGAATTCGGTGCTCGGCCTAGTCAGCTTTTAGCTAACATGATCGAATTACTAGAAGATCAAAATTCTCCGGGGAAAGCGCTTGAATGAAAAAGAGGCTGACGGAATGGGAAGAGAGATGGCCAGCTTTGGCGTCTGCTCTTCCACTTCGAGAAGGGAAGGAACTGCTTACTATAGTTGCCTGTCCCAAAGGAAAGGAACCGCTTACTGTGGTGTCCGGTACCAGGGGGAGGTGTCCTCGATGGAGAAGGCACGGTCCCCGGGAAGAAGGTTGCGTCCTATCGGCACCTGTCTTCCAAAGGGGGTATTTGGTGGACCAGCTGGCCACGCGGAAGATGAGAACGTACCCGCAGAGCTTTTGTTAGACCACAACGGAAGGGGGAGAGAGATGGCCAGTTTTGGCGTCGGCTCTTCCATTCCGATTTGGGAAGGTAGCGCTTACTGTGGAATCCTGTCCCTAAGAAGAAGGTTGCGTCCTATGGGCACCTGTCTTCAAGGAAGTACGGATGTTGAGTTTAGAAGAAGGTTGCCTCCTATGGTCACCTGTCTTCAAGGAAGTACCGATGTTGAGTTTTTTGCTGAAGATTCTGATGATGACGTTTTAACTGAAAATAAGACAGAAAAGTTAGAAGGAATTTGGGAGAAATTTTTGAAAAATAGGGATAAGACAGATAACGATGATGAAAGACCTAAAAACAATTAAAATTGAATGAAGGCGCTTCCGCAGAGGCAACACAAATTTTTCATGCAGGTTCGAAACAAGGTAATCCGATACTTACTCCGTTATTTCAGTTGAGTCGAGATAAACTTTGGATGAGAGATGATAATATCTTAAATTTCGTGTCATGCGATGGGGTGTTTACTACACCCCTGGGTAGGGAATTGCTAAACCATTCCATAATTAAACTCTCGAACCTACAAGAAACAGAAGCAGATATTGGTTACGTGACATCAAAAATACATGATAAGCGTTTAGTTTATAATTTGTTTATCAAAGAAAAATTCGATTCAACAGTTTTTGTAAAGAACATAGAGACTGCGGTAATTACGATGAGATAGGCTATGGAAGCTACAAATACTAAAACTTTCAGTTTGCCTCGAGAAGGTAATGGATTCGATAAATTGTCGTGGTCAGTAATTGAAAAAGTTTTTAGAACACATTTTGGTAAAGGAGGATATGAGATAACAGTATGTACAGGTGAAGTCGAAGTTCCTGAGGTGCAAAAACGCCCGGAAATTATAAGAGAATGTCATGACTCAACCGTAGGTGGGCATAAAGGTGAGACGAAAACGTTGGAAAGAATTCGGGAAAGATTTTTTTGGAAAGGTATGAGAGATGAGGTTAGAGATTATGTAAAAACATGTGAAGCATGTCAGAAGCGAAAGCTGACAAGAGTAAAGATGAAAATGTCCATGCGAATTACTGATACTCCTACTAGAGTGTTTGAGAAAGTACAAATTGATATTGTAAGTCCTATACCCGTAACAGAATCAGGAAATCAGTATATGTTGACTTGGCAGGATTGTTTAAGCAAGTATTCGGGCGCGATTCCACTTTCGAAAATAGACTCGCCTCACGTT